>NC_046154.1:79455789-79488039 GCF_011064425.1 Rattus rattus
GTGTGTTCTTCAATTCAGTTTGCAGGAATTTCTCAACAGCATTTATTTGTGTGTGCTAGTATTTCCTGGTGTTTTGGTGTGTTGTTCTTCAATTCAGTTTGCAGAATTTATTGAGACTTTATATCTACACTCACTAGGAAATTTATCTATTGTTCCCTTTCTTCTTTATCAGGTTTTGTTTTGGGTGTAATGTTGACTTTGTAAAAAATAAGTTGTTATCCTTCAGAATAATTTGAGAGTCATTGCTTTTGTTTTTTTTTTCTTTAAGGTCTAGTAAATTTCTGTATGACCCTGGGCACAAGCTATATTTTAGTCTAGGTTTTGTTTTTATTACTACTTCAGTCTTGAGTGCTTGTTATAGCTCTATTTAAGTTATTTTACCTTACATTTTCTAATTTACATGGGTAGTAGGCTTTGAGACATTCATTCATTTCTTTCAGAGAATTTCCAAGTAGGCATAATATAGATTTTTTAAATGTATATCCTTATGATTTTTAATTCCATTTGCATCTATTGTAATGCCTCCATTTTTATTTCTAGTTTTATTAATTTTTTCCTCTCTCTTATTTAATTTAGGCAATAGTTTATTCATTTCATTTTATCTTCCCAAAAACCATCTTTTAGATTTAAAAAAAATCTTTTACATATTCAATCAGTGTTTTCTATTTCATTAATTTTGCCTTACTACTCTTCTTTTCTGTCTAATATTTTGAATTCTTTGTGTACTTTTTAGTGCCAATTGCCTTGATTTTAATGTTATTTATTTGGCCAGGCAGTGGTCAGCCCATCTTTGATCTTAACACTTGCAAGATGGAGGCAAGCAGATCTCTTGAGTTTGAGACAGAAAGTTCCAGCTTTAGCCAGGGCTACATGGAGAAACTCTTTCTAGAAAAACAAACAAACAAAAAACAAATGGGATAAAACATTTTATTTTGATGCCACCTCTGATTTCTGATGAAGCGCACATTATAAACTTTCCTATAGTGTGACTTTAATAATACTAGGTTTTGATATATTATGTTTATTTTCATTCAATTCAAGTCTTTCTAAATTTCTTCAATTGTGTTTTTGCTTAAACTCCATGAGTCTGTCTATGTTCTAGGTTTCTCTTGCCACTGATTTCCAACTTTATTCTATAGATCATGTATTAAGCTATTTTAATGTTCTGAACATTGCTTTCTTTTTATTCTCAGTATGTAATTATAATTTTGAGTGCATTTTCATGTAGGTAGTGTTTGGGTGGAATGTTCTTAAGTGAGCTCATTTATAAGTTTTACTTCTCATATTCTTCTGTTGACTTATTTTTTTCTTGACTACTTGTTTTTAATAAAGTTGATGCACAAGTCGTCAGGCTTTGTATTTGAGGTTTATTCATGGCTTTATATCTTATACTATTTGTTTTATAAAGCTTAAAACGCTGTGTTCCTGTATGTATTTTTATAATTATAATGACCTTTTGATAGGTGTTTCCTTAATCAGTATGAAGTGACCTGCTTTATTCCCTTTGACTAGTTTTAATTTTGAAAATATAGTTTGTCATATTAGAATACTCTAAATGATTGTCAATTTGGCAAACCCTTATTTCTTCTTTTGTAGCATTATATCTTTGATCATAAGGTGTTGTTCTTAGAGGCAAGAGAGAACAATCCAATCTACTATTAGATTTATGTCTTTTCACTAATTTTCAATTATTAGTAAACATATTTTAATTACTGTCATTTTAAACCATATTTAAATTAATTCTTTTTTGAACATTTCACACAGTGTGTTTTGGACATTCTCATCCTCTATCCTCTCCCCCCAACTCTACCTTAAACTCTTCATCTCTGTTCTCAGCTTCCCATCCTTTGAGGATCCAATTTTTGAGATTCTGTTTGTTTGGGGTTTTTTCCCCATAGGTCTGCTGTGTTTCCATGTATCTGCAGGATTGAGGCCTGTCATGGCATTATTCTGTGTTGTTTGGTGTTTTTGCAGGTATCTTTTAATAGTTTCTTTATCATCTCCCCCACATTCTTTTAGCCTCTTGGAGGTGATTATCTTTCTTTTGTGTACTCTTTGTTCCAGAATCCTGTGTTGAGATAGATGGTCATAATGCCCTTTACTCTGTTTCAATTATGTGATTATAAAAATTTCTTTTCTCAAATTAAGATGAATAATTTAACTGGGTTTGTACTCTAGCCGGCCAGCTGTGGTATTTGGATCTTGCAAAAAACATCTTTCTGGGAATCCTTCTGAATTTTACAGTGTCTATTGAAAACACAGATGTTAGTTTAATGGGTTTGTCTTTGCATGTGACTTGGCCCTTATCTCTTACAGATTTCAACATTTTTCTTTTGTTGCTGTTGTACATTAGTGTTTGAGAGCAATATGATATAGGGAGTTTTTTTTTGGTCTTATTTTATGTTCTAAGCAGATTTCTAACAAACTCCAAGAAAACATACAGAATTCACTAAGAGATAGAAATAAGTACCTGGATGGGTATCTTGTCTAGAGTTTGAATTTTTTTCTATATATTTTTAATTTTATTAAAAATATTTTCTGTGCCTTTGGCAATGAATTTTTCCCTTTCTTTGACCAGAATGGACAAGCTTTATCTTTTTACAATATCCTAATGGTCCTCAAGTTTTATTCATGCATTTCTTTTTTAATTATAGTTTCTTGATTTAATGATCTAATTTTCTACTTGAAAAAACTTCTTAATTGTTTATATTTTTAAATTTTTTGTCTTATATATAAAAACTCCTTTTCTTTAGGCTCCACAACTCATTGTTTATGTCCTTTTATTGTTTTGTAATCTTTAGTACCCAGTTAGTATGTGTGCATGGAGTCATACTGGTTATCAGGATGTTATAATAATTTGATCACTGTGTAAAAGATTGTTCATGTGTTATTCAACTGCTGATTTCCCATCCAGTTACAGAGCCAGATTTTAATATTTTTAAGTATGTCTTGCTTTAGCATTTTGTAAACAGTATTTCTCCTATACCTTCTCTGGTTAAGTTAAAAAATAAAAACAAGAAACAAAAAAAAACCAAAACCAACATTGTAAGTTGGGACTTTTTAGAGAGAAAGGAACTCTGGGAAGAGTCAGGCATGGAAATTCAAATAGAAGGATATAAAGGAAAAAGTAGGCTGGGAAGGAATTTGGGGTAATTAACCAGACATGTGAACTTTAGATCATCATAAATTGATAATTAAGTTACAATCTAGTAAGAAGCAATACCTAGCTATAAGGCCAAAAGCATGAAATAAACTAGTCTTCATGTCATTATTCAGGACCTAAATTGGTCATAGAAAGGCCCAAATTTACAATGGGCAATCTGTCAATGGTCATTTCTACAAAAGAGAAATTATTATTTCTCCCCAGTATGCGGCTATCTGCATGCTATACAATTATTTAATAATAATCCTTTTATTTCCAATTTTAAAATTTGTATGTAAGAACACTCTGAGTGTTTATGGCACTCTCTAGGTATACTTCTTCCCGAGGTGAAATAGAAAGATTCATGTATTGGCATGATATTTTATGGGGAAGAGGGAATGTTTGTGTTTCCTACAGGATGTTACAGGAGTATGCTGGCTGCCAGAGGTGGTTGGTGAGACTTGCTGATCCTGGTTGCATGAAGATTCAGCTCGTGGTTCGGTTTTTGAGTCATTCCCAGTTGCTTTAGGAGGAAGATGGAGGATTCCCCTCATCTTTTGTCATTACAGAATTTTGGCGTTGCTGCAGGCAGTGCGCCTGTACTGCGTGTGTCCCATCCCATTGTGGCAGCACGCCAGACCTCTGTGCAAAATTGCTGCTTGATGGAGGCGGCTGGACTCCAGCCGTTACCCTTGCCCACCTATTTCCCCTGGTGGCTCTTGCAATTTTGACTGGTGTCATTTACAGTCTGTAGCTTCACAGGAATGCCATCTCCGCGTGAAGTTGTGGACTGGGGAACTTTCAGCCCTGGTTGTGCAGATCTCAGACATGGTTCCATTGCCTGCTGGTTGTTCCAGAGAAGAATGGCTGATCCTGAACTGTCCTGGGGTATAAAGACTTTGGCATTTTTGATGCTATTGTAGCAGCCATTACTGCTGCAGCCATTGTGTCTGCAGTGTCTGGAGTTACCCTCCCCCAATCTATTCTTAGGCAAGGACATTGGGTGAACTTTCTAGAGTAGTTGCTAACAATTGGGAATTCTAAATTTTATTACAGGAGCAGCTTGACTACGGCCTTTACGGCCTTTGGTGTTATTGGTATTATGGCCCTTCCTCTTCTGGCTTGACATGAATAACCTGTGTGTGTGTGTGTGTGTTTCTTTAATCCCACAGGTTTAGCTGGTCTGAGTGTCGTGTCAGTGCAGGCACCGACATAAACCTAAACTCCCTTAGCTTAACTGTGAGTGGGAAAATTAGGGCTCCCATCTCCTTTTATATTGGAGTTTTAATAATTGCAATTTGTGTCACATGCATGCAACCACAGCTGTGGTGAGCTAACTCCAACTCAGTGGATGTCATGAGGCCAGTGTTACAAAATACTTCATGTCATCCTCTGGCTTCTCACAACATCTCCTTAGTCTTGGTAGGTAGGTTAGAAAGGTCTAGATGTTCTTTGTATTGCTGAGCATCTCATAGTCATTTATTTTCAACACTCTCTTAACAACCATGGGTTAAGGTATTAACCACTACCTTCTACAAAATCAAACTTCTGACATCAAACATTAAAGAATGCATACACCTATGATATAAACATCAATACTTAGAAGATATGGTCACATATGATTGTTGAAAAAATACATTAAGAGTTCTTCCTGGGACCTATGGTTTCCTAGCCATGGTACTAGGCATGAATTCTCTTATGTGAATTCCTTTAAATTCAATGAAGAGAGTTAGTTAACTCTATAAACAATGTTGCCATTACTTCACAAATGGGACATATTGTTTGTCAGTTGCATTATACCATGCAGGGTTCAATGCTTGGTAAAGATTCATTCACATATTTTCTTGCTTGCAGCTTAGATAGTACATTTTGTAGTATAGCACAAGATAGAGTTTCTATTTAGTAATCAGTGTCTTCCAGGGATAATACTGTTCAACCAGGTGGCATATATCTCTTTTAAACTGCTTTTTGGGGTGTATACATATATTTTTTATTTTGGTGATCAGTTTTGTTTTGTTTAAATAAAGGGATTATTTATAACTTATAAATGGACAACTCATAGAAATATGCACATTCATTGATGTCATAAATCAGTTATGATTTTATTATCTTCTAATAAGACTTAATTTACATCTTTTTAAATATTGGATATTTCTATTTGACATTTCAAATGTTATTCCCTTTTCTGGTTTCCCATCCATAAGCTCCCCTTCTCCCTCCCCTTCTTCTATAAGGGTGTTCCCCCTCCCCAACCAGCCCCCTTCTCACCTCCCCTGACATTTCCCTACACTGGGGAGTCCAGCCTTGGCAGGATCAATGGCTTCTCCTCCCTTTGGTGTCCAACAAGGCCTTCCTCTGCTTCATATGCAGCTGGAGCTATGGGTCTGTTTATGTGTAGTCTTTGGGTAGTAGTTTAGTCCCTGGGAGCTCTTATTGGTTGGTATTGCTGTTCTTATGGGGTGGCAAGCCCCTTCAGCTTCTTCAGTCCTTTCTCTAATGGGAACCCCATCCTCAGTTCAATGGTTTGCTAGTAGCATTCACCTCTGTATTTGACATGCTCTGGTTAAGCCTCTCAGGAGACAGCTATATGAGCTCCTGTTAGCATGCACTTCTTGGCTTCATTAATATTTTCTAGTTTTGGTGAAAATATATATATGCTGTATACCCAGGTGGGGCAAGCTCTGAATGGCCATTCCTTCAATGTCTGCTCCAAACTTTGTCTCCATATCCCTTCTTATGAATATTTTTGTCCCCTCTTTTAAGAAAGACTGAAGCATATGAACATTGGTTGTCCTTCTTCAGCTTCATGTGATTTGTGGATTGTATCTTGGTTAATTTGAGCTTTTGGGCTAATATCCACTTATCAGTGAATGCATACCATGTTTGGTATTTTTTTTTTTTGTTGATTTTTTTGTGATTGGGTTACCTCACTCAGGAATATTATTTTCTAGTTCCATCCATTTTGAAAACATATTTTATTCCAGCAAGGTGAAAAGCTTGCCCACTGGAGAGAGAGATTTCTAGTCAGTTCAAATTGGAGCTTTTCTAAGTCCTGCAAACAAAATGGGTATTGTCTTCGGACTGGTTTGTTTATTGTTGTTTTTAATCCAGTTATGCTGTAATGTCAAGAGGGAAAGGTAATATCCTGTGTATTGTTTTGAGGGTCTCTGTAGTTTCCTTGATGGGAAGTAAACTCATGGGAAATCGCCCATGTCTAGCACTAAGATTTTCTTAAATGGAAAAACTTTGCATTGAGTGAGTCAACCAAGCTCCAAAGACAAAATACCATGTTTTCTGGCATCTGACTGTTTTTATTAGGGTTTCTATTTATATGAGAAACCATGAGCTTTGGAACTTTTATAAAGAAAGTATTTATTTGGGGCTGGCTCACAGTTCATAGGTTTAATCAATGTCAACAATCTGGAGGCACTTCAGAATTTAGGCAGATATGGGCTGGAGAGGTACTTTGAGAATTCTACATCTGGGTCCCTTTGCAAATCAGCGGAAGACAGCAGAAGCGGTGTGCCATGCTGGGCCTGGATTGAGCATCTGAGACCTCAAAAGTCCACTGCTCAGTACACACTTCCTCCAATAAGAGTTATAACTATCCAATAAGAAGAACACAGAGCCCATGGGACTGTTTTTATTAAAATTACCCCCAACAGGTGCTTGATTTACACTTTTTTGTTATAATGTTTAGCCTGAAATTCATGCAGAAGTCAGTAAAGAAAAAAATTAGGTCACTGTTTGTGATGTACCAAGGAAAATAAGTAGTAGAATACAAGGGGCAGGTTTACAAAAATAAATTGTGCTTTTGAAGATGCTACATAAAAGAAGTCTATGGTCTTGCAACTACATTTTAAAAAAACATATAGTATGGCTCAGCGGTTAAGAGCACCCCTACTGCTCTTCCAGAGGGTCATGAGTTCAATTCCCAGCAACCACATGGTGGCTCACAACCATCTGTAAAAAAGATTCGATGCCCTCTTCTGTATCCATCTGAAGACAGCTACAGTGTGCCCACATATAATAAATGAATAAATCTTTAAAAATGTAGTAGGAGAGGATAGTAGAATATGTGTGATCTGAAAGAACTGCATCTGAAGAGTATTGGAAGACTAAATGTTTTAATCCTTGTGGAGGAGTAGGCACCAGAAAATGAAAAAGCAGGAAGTGGGTTAACACAAATTAGGTTGTATTGAGAAGCCTTATAACACCCACTAATTTGCAATCTACTAAAATGTACTTTTTAAAAATGGATTTTAAATTAGTTTTGTCACATGGTTATTTAATGTTGCTCCCAAAAAGCACATGTTATGAACCTTGTAATTTGTTTTAAAGACCTGGGATCCTATATCCAACATAATTCATTGTGCTGATGAGATTGTCCACTGAAGTCTTATTTTATTTTCTTCATGGCTACCTGGCAAAGTGTGAGGTTTTAAAATATATTGGGGAATCTGGCTCTGACTACAGAAGTGGTCAGTTTCTATGAGATGTTCCTTTTTGGCAGGTTACTATATAACAGGGGCCTATCAGCCTGTTATCCAAAATACAGGCACATTCTCTTCATCGAATTGTGGTGAGGTACTGGGAACAGAGTTCCCTGTAATGATGGACACTGACCTGAAGTGGGTGACTTCTCTTCATGGCCTATGGGGAGGATACTATAGCAGTGCAAATGCTACTAGGCACTGTTCATTGACTTCAGAAATATGTGGACTTACAAATTATTTATTCTTCAGGCTCATTTTTTCTTAAATATTTGGAGCCTAAAATGGGATAAGCTGGTAGAGTAGGTCAATAATATTCAAAACTCTAGGTTCAATTTCATATCTCTCTTTAAGAAAGAATTTAGCTATCAAACTTATACTATATTAGTCTCACATTAAAACAAATGCTTTATAGCAAATATTTGTAAACAGCCCAGTATATTCCTGTGAGAGTTATTTATTATTAATTTTCATCTGAATTACTGTTTCAATATTGAACAATATACAAATTAATTAAAATCAACTCATTTAGCTAAATACAGTAGTTATAAAAAATATAATACATTACTTCACTGTATTTGTATGTACATAACATATGCAAAATTATTTCTATTCTTCTGTAAACAGAATTTTTGTGATTATACTTAACTGTCACCTTGACACAATCTAGAAAGAACGATTGGTTGGTTCTGAATATATTTGAGAGGTTTTCTTCATAAATTGGGTGGATGGACCCAACGTTGAGAGCAGCCTCTCATTCCCTATATTTAAGTTTTGAATTTTAGATGAATGCAAATAAAACTGTATACATAAAAACAGTCAACTGACTTTCTGCATTTGACTGTGGACTAACTGTTGAAGGTCCTGCTTTCGCTTTTACAATGATGAACTATAACCTTAGGAATTGTAGGCCAAAATAAGCCCCATTTCTATAAACTATTATTCCCCAAGTATTTTATAATAACAAACAAAAATGAAACCACAGGCATATATGTAATGTTCATAAAATGAATAAATAAATTATACTATTGTTATTCTCTGATAAACTACACAGCAATGAAAGACAAACTACCCAAAACACTAAAACTAGTAGAATGACTTTGACATATATAAAAGCTTGATCCAAATAATCAACTCAATAAAAAAGTACCTTTTGCATTCTATACAAAAATAACTTTTGTCTCACATTATTTCTGAATAGTGTTTGTCTTTAAGACATTATTAATTTAGAAATAGGGGATATATATGAGAGCAAAGTAAGTTCCTAGAAATGTATATATTTGATCTAAGTAACAGTTGAAAGAATGTAGCAATGTTTTTTAATTTTTAAATTTCGTATACATAATTTAAGCCAGTAAAAATTTCAATATTAAGACTTATAAAACTTGGTATAAGATATTGCATGTGATTCTGATTATTTTCTGAGACTCTTCAAATATTGTAGTATTGTTACTACAGAAAGTATAAAAGACTGAAGCAATAACCACTGGATAAGTAGATAATGAGTGAGTGTCCTGGGCAAACCTTGAGAATTGGTGTATTACAGTTCGAAATAAGGGACATATTAGTAGTGAGTAGTCAACAATCTTTGCTATATATTTAGAAATATACTATAGCTTGTTTTTTGAGGTATAAACAACTGAAATTGGATATAAAAGTAACACATTTCATTTCTAAAGTTAATGTCCAAAATATTTTTATGCCTCCTTTTCCAAGGTGGAAATTAAAATTCTAGAGTCAAAACATGCTTAAGATCTCCCATAGACCAAAAGGTAGTAATAGAGGCAAAAAGTATTAGCAAGAAACCAGTTGCAATTAGAGGTCCCTCAACATAACTTTCATTAAAAAAAATGCTGCTTGAATTGAGTCGTCAAAATTTTGGTGATAGTCCAGGTAAATGCTAGTAAGTCTTACCTCATAAATGGAAGAGATTGTTTCTTTTCTTCTTATATTAAGTCAGCCATCTCATATTAAAGTCCAGCATGGTGTGAAAGTCTGAGGAATGAAATACTTCAGTCAAGCTCAGAGGCCAGGATAAGCTATGATTGCATTCTCTCTAGAACCTAAAAAAGAATGAATATACACTGGTGCTGTCTGCATCTATAATAAGTCCATAGAAGGTGGTGGAATCTTAAATAAAAAAACACTTGGGGGGATTACCTAAAAAGGGAGCTGAAGAATGAATACTGAAGTCATTGCAACCTGAACAATGATTAATGTACAACCTTTATAGGCATGGAGGAGTCTAAGGAAAAATGTCCACCTCCTAAAACCAAACATTTGCCAATAGAAGGAACTAGAACGCTCTGAGGTCCCATCTAATTTCAAAGCTTTGGACCATATGCTTATTTTAACCTTCTATCATGCAGGCCATCTCCCCAGAGATTAAATGGAAGAAAAAAATGGAACTTTGTCGTTCTTCATTACAGACTCATAGTAATAAAGTATACAAGAACATGTTTATTGTCCCAAGAGTCACTCAATGGAAAAAAAAGAAGCTAGTTTTGACATGCTGAGAAAATATTACATATTTTACCTACAAAAGTGCAATGGGAAGGCCACTAGACATGCTTAGAATTTCATGTGACAGTGTTAAACTATTTGACAAAGCACTAAGGAGAGAGACAAGGATCATTTGACAACATTAGTATATAAAAAAAAGAAGCAACATATCATTTATCAGATGGTAGGAGACTAATGCCAATGGCAATTTGGAGATCCTTGGAATGCTTCTATCACATGTCTCACATGCCAGGGCTTTGTGGGCAGGGGTTCCCCATAACATTCTGGATTTTGCCGCCAATGCTACATCAGAACTTGGCCTCATTCATTCAACACAGTACTACTTGTACCTCTGGCAAAAACTATAGTGGGCCAAGGTGCAGTTCAGTTTACTCTTCTTAGGGCACAGGCACTATGGTGTGTTCACTGTTTCTGTTTCTATGGGCATATTTTCATCACCTGGATACTTCCCATCGAGGTATTAAAAGATGCCTTTAGAAAAATCCTAATCACAGAGTAGTACTAAGGAACTTAAACAAAGCTACTGGACCATGCAGAAATGTCAGAATTGTATTAGTTTAATGCACCCCTGACATCCTGTGAGAGTGACTATCCATTAATTTTAATATTACTGATGAGACCACTCATTGTAGCTTCCTGAAACCTGGAAATACACCTAGTGTATCCAGACAGTTGTACTTAAGTCAAAAGTTTAATCATTGGGGTTTTAGTTTCTTTGGTATTGGTTCCATTTACTTATCGAGTAGAAAGCAGGCATGAAAGGACTATTTTGTGCCTGGTCTAACAGGCTTGCTCTCTAGAGCCATTTGTTCTGATCTTCACAAGCTTATACTCTACAAATCAGTTTGCCTAGGGGTTGGAATTATGCTTTCCACACACACCTCCTTTAGATATTTAGGTTGAGACTTTTGCATTTTGAATTTATGTTGGATTAAACTAAAACTCTTTTGCTAAAGTGGGATGAAATGAATGCATTTGATTAGGACCATGAATTTTCTAGGTTTCAGTAAAGTGAATATATTGATGTAGTGAAAAACCCAAGGTGATGGCGGGGTGGTTTGGTTACAAGGCTCTACATATACAGTTTGGATTTTTCCCTTTATAAATCATGAATGATGTCTGGGTTAGGTAAGCAGAGTGCCGAGTGTAATTAGTGGGGGATAATTACGAAATAGTTATTAGAGCATCTCTACTGCCTTGATGTTTCACTGATGATTTTCTGGCTTAAACATATGAAAGGAACTCCTTATGAAATTTGGCTATTTTACAACGTGTTATTTAAATCTCCATTTCAACAATACTGGGTAATAATGGCCAGTTGCTGCTAAAGGAAAAGTCTAGTACCAAAAAGATCACCATAATAGTCTATCATTTGTTCTCTGAATAGAGATCCGCCTACCATCAAACTTTGAATAAATCATACATTTAGCAGGACAAAGTTGTATAAATTGGGAAATTCAACATCTTTAGATTATGATTTTATTGCTCTGTCTGTCTTCTGGCCTCATAACATCCCAGTTCTATTCCTAATTTCTCAGTTCCAGTGTTTTGGGTCCCATTACTGAATTGCTTCTTCTGGGTTGGGTTTTGCCTGATATTAAACTTTGGCCAGATACGTACCTCTTCTCTGGTGATTGATAAATAGCTTGCCTAGCCTTCTCTTTTTGACTTATGTCTTTCAGGGCCATGTCTTCATATAGTGCAAGTCTGTCCAGTATGTTCCTCGAGAAAGTCAGATTTTAAAGTCCCATAAGTTAAGCTCATCCCATTGACCACTGGCTATGGGCCCTAATACCTAATTTATTCACAAAATCCTATTCACTTTGGCTTTATAAATTTGTCACATGTTCATTATCTTAATTTAAATCAACTGTATTAGGCAGAAGAGCAATTCATCATGACTGATTTTAGGTTGATTACGAACACAGAGTATAGAATAGGTTGAGCATGATCTTTTGGCAAAGCCATCGCTCTTCAAAAATCACAAATAAAATAAATCTGATGGTGAAGCTTTTCAAGCTGAACTGGATCAGACTCCTCAAACAGAATTCAAACAATATATCTGAAACAATATATAAGTTACTTTAACTATAGAAGGTCCAACCAACTTCAGATTTCTCACTGAAAACACACGCCACAATATGTTATCATTTCCTTGCTGCCCTATTAATATTAGGAAATAGTTAAATACCTATACATATTCCTGATCTACATCAACTGTGAAATAAATTCTACACAAAATAGACTTTGAAATAAAAGTACAACTCTTTCCCAGAAGGTCTACCTGGGAGAAAAAAGAAAGAATGAATGGATAATAGGAAGTAAGAACATAAGTCCCATTTCTGAGCACATCTTGTTTTGGATGCTGGTTTGAAATTTCATTGATTCATATCTAGGTCAAACTAAACTGTCGATGGTTTCCTCCCTAAGCCTCTACGAAAGTAAATTCTGAACTGTGAAAGCTAATGAACTAGAAAGGAAGATGTTGGATCTATTCCACCATCTCTCTATTACACCAACCAGAAAGTGTATGCAATATCTTCGCAGAGGGTTTACCATTTAGCTCTGTGATGGTAAAGGTAATCAGAATCCTTCAATGAGTGATTGCCAATATCAGTTTTTAGGGGTATGTCCATAGAAGATTTGTATTAGATGTCCTAATTAAAAGTAGGAGGAAGACTAGCTCTCATTGAGTGGCACCATACAACAGTAGGATCTTGGACCACATAAATGTAGATAAGAGAAGCATTTATTCACTCTATTTTATTTAGGATCGGGGATGTGACCTGCTTTCAAGAAAGCACATTCTTTTTTTAAAAATTTTTAATTAGATATATTTCTTCTTACATTTCAAATGTTATCCTTCCTGGTTTCCGTCCATAAGCCCCCTTTCCTCCTCCCCTCCCCCATACAGGTATCCCCATATATTCCCTTATTGCTCCCCTATATTCCCCTGCACTGGGGGTTCAACCTTGGGACCAAGGGCTTCCCCTTCCCTGGTGCCCCAACAAGGCATTCTCTGCCACATATGCAGTTGGAGCCTAGGTCAGTCAACATATAGTCAAGGTGCACATTCTTTTACATGGAAAGCCCATAAAATAATGGAGACAATAATGGGAAGAAAAATATTAGCTTCTGTTCAAAGAATTGGCCCCCCTATTTGCCAATTCTTGTTCAATCCATTCTTGTTCTAAAGTGTAACATTTTGTTTCATTGCAACATGATAATTAAACTCAATAGCCTGCCCTGTTGCTGTGTCCCTGAGTTTTTATCTTTGGTATCATGAAATTGATTCTGCTCCTTGCATTGTCAAAGCTCATTTTTCCCTCCAGTCATTATTTAACACAAAGTAGCATTGATTCTGTACCAAAATGCAAGATCCAAAGTTAGAGTAAAAAACATTATTTCCTTCTTTTGGTTCATGTCACTGTATTCGGCTGACCCTCTTTGCCCATTTTCCTATATTTTTAATATTAAAATCAATACACTTTAATCATATTTTTCCTTCTGCCAATTCCTCCTGAATCTGTTCTGTTCTCTACCCACCCAACATAATACTTTCTTTATCTTTTTTAAAAAATAACAAAAACCAAATAATAATAAATGAATAAACAAACACACAAATCTCTCACAAAACACTCAATGAAAAATCAAAATAAGCAAACAAACAAAAAAATGTAAAAAACAAAAGAGAAGTGATACAAAAACTCTCCAATACATAATTGAGTTCATTTGGGCTGACCAACATACCCCTGGGCATGGGTCTTTCTTAATTATTTATTATGTTCGGTCACACCCCATTGGAGAAAACCTAGTTAGGTGCAAATATTCTGTCTATTTCCCTCCATAGTGCTGGAACTTTGGTTTCGAACAGGCATGCCTTTTGTGCATATATCACTAGTTTCTTTAAGTTTGTATGTATCCTCTCCTCCTCCACTTCTTTTAAGAGGATGCCCCTTCCCATCCCAGCTTCCACCCCCAATGAAGACATTTCCTTACACTGGGGTCCAATTGTGGCAGGACCAAGGGCTTCTCCAGCCTATTGGTATCAACCAGAATTTAAGTCTGCTACATGTGCAGTTGGAGTCATGGGTCAGTTAGGTGTACAGTCTTTGGTGAGTGGGTTATCTCTGGAAGCTCTGGTTGGTTGGCAATGTTGTTCTTATGTGGGTTCAAACCCTTTCAGCTCTTTCAATATTTTCTCTAATTCCTCAATGGGGAGTCCCATTCTCAGTTAGTGGTTTTTTCTGCTAGCATTTGCCTCTGTATTTGACATATTTCTGGCTGTCTCTCAGGAGAAGTCTATATCCAGTTCCTGTCAGCATTCATTCTTAAGCTTCATCAAAGTTTTAAACTTGTTGAGAAACTGACCTGTGTCCTGAGTCTCTCTCGGCTCTCTCTGTTTCTTCCTATTTGTTCCTCCCTCCTTTAACTTCGGCTTATGTCATTTCATTACGCATTATTAGCAAAAATAAAGTTTGAATATACAGCAACAACCCAATAGCGAACTTTTAAAAAGCCTCAATCAATTGGCGTTGTTTTTGAGACTCTTTACCAGACTGTGAAGAAGAATTAATAAAAAGCCCCAACATTTCATTTATTTATTCAATTTCAAATTTATTGTTTCTAATTCAAAAAGAAGAGTAGCTTATTTGAATAGTGAGCTGTGTTTTGACAGAATTAGTAAAAGCAGAAATAAAGAAAAGCAAACTCACGATACTGAGGCAGGAAGTAGCTTCATTCTTTGAAAAACTACACACAAAACAAGATATTCACATTTGGAATCATTAAGTATAACAAATGTCTTAAGATTTTTATTTAATTTTTAGTGAAAAATTTATTTATTTACATTTCAAATGTTATCCCCTTTCTGTTTCCCCTCTCCAAATCCCTGTCCCATATTTTCATACTTGCTTCTGTGAGGGTGCTCCCTACCACCCATGCCCCTACTTTACTGCCCTGGTCTTCCCTACACTGGGGTATCAAGCCCTTCAGAGGACCAAAAGGCTCTTCCCATTAATGTCCCAGACACATCCATTCAATACTATATATATGTAGCTGGAGCCATGGATCCCTCCCATTTGTTCTCTTTGTTGGTGGTTTAGTCCCCTGGGACTATGGGGATCTGGTTGGTTGATATTGTTTTTTTCCCTATGGGTTGCAAACCCTTCAGCTCCTTCAGTCCTTTCCCCAACTCCTCTATTTAGGGTCCCCATGTTCAGTCCAATGGTTGAAACATCCACATCTGTATTTGTAAGTCTCTGGCAGAACCTCTCAGGGACAGCTGTACCAGGCTTCCTATGCAAGTATTTCTTGGCAACACCCATGATAGTGACTGGGTTTGGTGGTGCATATGATGGATTCTCAGAAGGGGCAGTCTCTGGATGGCCTTCCCTTCAGTCTCTGCTCCACACTTTGTCTCCATATTTCTTTAGACAAGAGCAATTCTGGGTTAAACATTTGGAGATGAGTAGGTGGCCCTAATCTCTGGATATGATCTCTACAGGTTCTCCTCCCCTCATGTTGGGCATTTCAGCTAATCTTTTTCCCTCCATTGGGTCCTGGGAGCCCTTGCATTCCTGATATCAGGACTTTTTAAGTGGCTATCCCTAGTTCCCCAATCCCCACTGCAACAAACCTCTGTTCAATTTTCTGACCCTCTGTGTATCATCCCTGTCTCCTCCTTCTGACCCATGATCCTCCCTTTTTTCCCCTCCCCTCTTCTTATCCTTCCAAGTTCCTCACTTTCTCTACCCCTGAGTATTTTGTTCCTCCTTCTCATAAGGACTGAAGCATTCCATTTTGATTTCCTTCTTCTTAAGCTTCACATAGTCTGTGAGTTTGTATTATGGCTATTCTGGAGTTTTTTTTGCCTAATATCTAAGCCTTTATTTTAGTTCTCTTGCACTCCAGGTTATTCACCTAGAACAGATTTTTTACTGAAGTTCATCTTATTTGCCAAAAAATTTCATAAAAAATGGTGCCTTTAATAGTTGAGTAGTACTCCATTGTGTAAATAAAATACATTTTTCGTATCCATTCCTTTTGAGATCTTTCCAGCTTGGTTGTTATAAATAAGGCTATGAACATCGTGGGAGCATATGTCCTTACATATATTTTTGAGAATCTCTTGAGCGATATTCCAGGGTGGTATTAGCTGGGTTCTCAGGTAAACCATGGTTCAATTTTCTTAGGAAACTCCAGACTGATTTCTAGGGAGTGGTTGTACCAGCCATAATCCCACTAATAATGGAGGAGAGTTCTTCTTTCTCTACTCCAAATAGCCTTATTTTAATAGTCAGAAGCTGAAAGAACCCAGGATGTCCTTCAACAAGGAATGGGTACAGAAATGTGTAAGATTTACACAATTGAGTACAACTCAGCTTATTAAAACAATGACTATATGAAATTCTAGGCAAATAGATGGAACTAGAAAAATATCATCTTGAGTAAGGTAGTTCAGTCAGTTAAAGAACACACATGGAATGTACTTTGATATTAGCCAAAAGCTTAATACCTAAGAAGAAATTTAGATCATATGAAGCCAAAGAAGAAGAATGACCATAATATGGATGTTCATTCCTTCTTAGAAGGAGAATAAAATACTTACAAGAGGGAAATATAGGGACACAAAGACTGGAACAGGGGCTGAAGAAAAGGTCATCATCAGAGACCACCCCACATGGATATCCATCTACATGCAGCCACCAAACCCAGTCACTATTGTTGATGCTAAAAGCTTGCTTATAAAGCCAGATATGGGTGTCCACTAAGAGGCTCTTGCCAGATCCTGCTGACACAGATGAGGATGTTGCACAACCATTGGACTGAACAAGGGACCTCAGTGGAGAAGTTAGAGAAAAGACTGAAGGAGGAAGGAGATTGCCATACCATAGGAAGAAAACAAATCAACCAACCAGACCCCCACCAGAGCTCCCAGCTGACAAACCACCAAACTAATGAGCACACATGGAGGAACCCATAACTCCAGCCACATAAGTAGTAGTAGTGATGACATTGTCCAGCACCAATAGGAAGAAAGTCCTTGTCCCGTAGCCCCATTTCACCAATGTAGGGGGGAAGACAGGGCTTAGGTGGGGAGTGGATGGGTGGGAGGTGAGCATCCCCCATAGGGGAAACAGGAAGTAAAGTTTGAGGGCTGAAGGTTACCATTTGAAAATGTAAATAAAGATCCACACAATAAAAATAAAATAAAATAAATAAAGGAAATGCTGTCTTTTTTCCACTGATGTATTTTAACCCCTTTTGTCCAAGATCAAAGGTGACCATAGGTGTGTGGGTTCATTTCTGGGAAGTCTTCAATTCTCTTCCACTGATTAATCTTCCTGTAACTGTACCCAATACCTGCATAAGTTTTATCACGAATGGCCTGTAATATGCCTTTGAGGTCAGGGATGGAGTCCCTGAAGTTCTTTACTGTTGAGAATAGGGCCCACACTATCCTGAGTGGGTTTGTTGTTCAAAAAGAGTCTGAGAATTGCCTTTTCTTCCTTGTGGAAGAATTTGAGTTGGGAATTCTTGATGAGGATGCAGCTTGAATATGTAGATTGCTTTTGGGTAAGATGGCCAGTTGCACTATTTTAATCCTGCCAATCTATGAGCATGGGAGATCTTTCAGACTTCTATCTTCTTTGATTTCTTTCTTCAGAGACTTGAAGTTCTTGTCATACAGATCTTTCACTTGCTTGGTTAGAGTCATACCAGGTATTTCATAGTTTTTATGACTATTGTGAAAGGTGTTGTTTCCCTAATTTCTTTATCCTCCTGTTTATCCTTTTAGTAGAGGAAGGATACTAATTTGTTGAGTTAATTTTATGTCCAGCCACTTTGCTGAAGTTGCTTATCAGGTTTAAAGGTCTCTGTGGAATTTTCTTGGGGTCATTTAAGTATACTATCATCTGCATAGAGTGATATTTTGACTTTTTTTCGAAATTTGTATCCCTTTTGACATCCTTTATTATCTAATTGTTTCACTAAGACTTTGAGTACTATTTTGAATAGATAGGATGAGATCAGGCAGCCTTGTCTAGTCCCTGATTTTAGTGGGATTGTTTTTCAAGTTTCTCTCCATTTAATTTGATGTTGGCTACTGAGTTTCTCATTTTTTGAGAAAATAAACAAGACAAACAAACCCTTTAGCAAGACTAACTAGAGGGTACAGACACAGTATCCAAATTAAAAATTTGAAATGAAAGGAGACATAACATCAGAAAACCAGGAAAATTACAAAATTTATCACATCTCCTACCACGGGAAGCTTATACCAACAAACTGGAATATCTAGATGAAATGGACAATTTTCTAGATACCAGGTATCATGCTAAATCAGAACAGATAACCATCTAAACTGTTCCATGTCCCTCTAAAGAAATAATAGAACCAGTCATTCAACCAAAACAAAGCTCAGGACCAGATGCATTTAGTGGAATATATCAGACCTCAAAGAAGGTCTAATAACAATACTATTCAAACATTTCACAAAATAGAACAGAAGGAACAGTACCTAATTCTAAGCCTACAATTATGCTTATATATAAACCACACAAAAGACCCAACAAAGGGGAGAGAGTACTTAATACTAATTTCACTTATGAATACTGATGAAAAAATATATTCAATAACATTCTACAAACTGAATCCCAGAACATCAAAAATGATCATCCATCATGATCAAGGAGGCTTTTATCCCAGGGATACAGGCACGGGCAAACAGCCAAAGTAATCCACTAGATAAGCAAACTCAAAGGAGAAAAAAAACGAAGTGATCATCTCGTTAGATGCTAAGAAAGCATTTGATAGAATTTACACCCTTCATGGAAAAGATCAGGAATTCCAGGCCCATTCCTAAACATAGTCTTAAGATTGCTACCAGTACACTACATGAACAAGACCATGCCAGATCTCAGTCCTTATATGGTAGAATCCATTTTCTTTTTGGTAGAGGTCATGAAACATCACAAAAAGAGTTTGATGTAGTCACATCTCAAGCTTATTTGCACATGGATTGAGATAATTATTACTAGATTTTTATATAAATTATACTGTACCAATATATCTATAAAATAAGTTACTTCCAGGTCACACTTACAAGTGTGAACCAGCACTGACTATCTAAGCTGTGCTGAACTCACTCTTCCTTCTTCACAGGGATCATTTACACTGCCTGCCAAGATTTTCAGGGACACTCACAGAGTACTGATGTTTATTGGCTTTGTCATAACTTGTTTGTTCTTTCTTTCCTACAAGACCCAGGAGTAAAATCCCAAGGGTGGTACTGTACACAGTGAGCCTTCCAATCAATCAACAATCAAGAAAATACAGCACAGGCCACAATAATGGAGGAGAGATATATTCAATTTAGATTCTTTCCAAAATGACTTTATGTTATATAAATCCGACACAAAACTAGCAAATCACAGCAGCACTGTGTGTTTGGGGAGGTTTTGGAAAATCACACTGTTATCCAAGGAAACTACAGTAGAGTACATGATGTGGGCTAACTTAGACCATAGTATCAGGATGCTACTACAGTACTATATTCAACCAGGACAAAAAGGAAACATCATTTTCATCAGAAGGAAGAATCTGAAATCATAAGAAACACAGAACAAGACAGTAAATTCTACTCAAAGGGAACTGTTCATTCATGTTTGGGAGCGGACACATTGTACTCATGATGGCTTCTATTTCCTGGGGTTCAATCTCTGTAAAATGATTTATCTCCATGGACAGAGGGTGTTTAGGTTTAATTGTCAATGGATACATCTAGAACTACCTGGAAAAGAGTTTCCATTAAAGGACTCTATGTCAGGTTCATTTTCTGGGCATGTCTAAAAAGGAGTTTTTTGTGCTATGATAATTAAAGCAGAAATGCCCATCTTCTAAATCAGAAGCATTTATGACCTTTACGGATCGAGTCGGAAATGAGAATTTTAAGGTTAGCACTAACTAGGCATGCGTTTTGATGGCATGAGATGAAACCAATGTTCTTAAGAAGGCCTCTGTTGGCTATTGTATTCTCCAATATGATCAAGAATTTCTGAATAGTCTAGTGGCTGATTGATGGACTTAGAATTTATAAACATTCTTGGTCAGAATATCCTGATGAACAGATAAAACATTTGGAATATATTAATTAAACAAAACCCAGTTCTCCCTCCAACTAAAGGCCTAAGAATGCTATCAGAACATGGGGCCTGTAATGAGATTTCTGCTTGGCTGTCACATATCTGTGCATGGTGTTTTCACAAGTATATTTGAAAAAATGTTTTGAATCATGACTTTCTTTGTTCTGTTACTACAAAAACATTATGAAATTGAGTATGAGAACATGGAATTTGGAGCAACCTAAATATGTGTTCCTAGGTCATGACTCTGGAATAACGATTTATCTTTATTTGCTTTAAGGTGAGAGTCATAATTTGTACCAACATCCACTATGGTGGACTATAACCTGGAACTATGCTCCAAAATAAACTCTTTCTCCCTCAAGTAGCTTTTGCTGGGGCATTTAGTCACAACACCATGAATGGCAGACTGCTGCGGTTGATTTCCATTTCTTATGTTACCAGTATCCCTAGAGGGGGATATCTAAACTACTTTTATTTATGGGATTTTAAAATGCCCTGGGCCTCTGAATAAGGGTGAGGTTCTTTTTGTTTATTTGTTTTTTGTTTTGTAATGAAGAGATAAAAAGGTATTTTGTTGTTTAATATAGGTGGCAATAAAGATATAATGCATATATGTAGTATTTCATAATTCAAAGATAAAACCACAGTGAGCATAACTATTTTAACCAGTGCATAAATCTACTAAGCTTACAAAATCTACTACCAAACACCTAATTAAGTACATGCAAGTGCTAATACTATAACCAACTTGCAGGTAAAATACTGACGAAAGGAATCAAGAAGAGACAATTCCCTAAGTTACCATACAGGTCAGGAAAATCCACAAAATAAGGCTTGTTTCCCCTGTGCTTTGGGTAGAAAGAATAACATCCTAAAGGGACAAGAAGACAGTTGTTTATCACCACTATTTTCCTTTTGTGTCATTAATAGAGATAAATAAATAATATGTTTAGAAAAATATCTCTACATTTTATTTAATAATTTACTACCTGGCAGTGATCTAAGTGATCATGCCTTATATATTATTCATTTCTAAAAGTACCATTGAGGTACAGACTGTTTGTCAAGGTCATATTACTGCATTGCCAATAGAGACTGAGAGGAAAACAAACAAACATGGTATGCCCTCAAAGCTAAGATTGGCAGCAAAGGATGTCTTTGGAGCCTGTGCTTAAAGTTTTATTTTCCATACCCATTTTTGCAAAGGCCTGGTTTACCACCCAGAAGACAGTGCCATGACTATCACTAATGTATTTATTTCATTTCCTTGTTAAGAAACCAGGAGAAGGGCGCTTAGTCTTCATTTTATAATTAGAGGCACCAGCACTCCCAAGTGTCTGAAAATTTGAGTCATCAGAGTTCATAGCTCCAGTCGACATGGAATTCAGCCTGTAAACAACTCCTATTCCCATCACTGGGTTATGTACCTCCTCCTTGGTTTCTTCCTTATTTAAAGGTGTTTTTAAATCATATTATGGAAAAAATTGATTTTCTTCAAATATCCTGTGCATTGGGGTTTGATGTAAAAATCTCTTCCATAAGCCCATGTGTTCAATACATCAGTTTGGGGCATCAAATTGTGTATGAAGGTAAAAAGGTAAGACTAGTTACAGGAAGTAGGTGTATAAGGATAAGGAGTCTGATGTTTAAAGATTGACCTGGCTCCCTCTCTGATGTTTTGTTTTCATTGTCCACTTGAAAAGAGAGCAATCTGTTACTTCCTTATGTTGAATCTTAATCAACATAAACTCTTCTTTAAATGGTTTCTTGTCTCTACTTGATCACCATGCTATGAAAAGAGCTAACATGTTAAAAACTGCTGCCAAAAAATAGAATTCTTGCTTTGCTGTGAGAAATCTGACCATTAAGAACCCTTTGTGAGGGAAGAGTTTAGAGCTGTGGACTCAGCCAAATGCTATTGTTTTTTGAGCTATTTCATCTGAACAAAACATTCACTCCTAAATGATGTCCACAGGACTTGAAATTAAGTAGAATATGCCGAACTCAGGAAGTAAATAAAATTTACAAGGTCAGAGGCTCCTGAAAGTTACACAATTCATTAGACCGCTATGCAATGTTATATACAGTGGCAGTTCTCAAAGAGAAGCATCTTTGACCAGCAGGGATCTTCAGCAATGTTGAGTTATTACCTTTTTCTAGTTCGAGACTAGATACAGGTTCACTGTAAGGAGACAGACAGGAAAGAGTCCATGGCTATGTATTAGATAAGCTTCTTCCTCACCTTCTAACCTGAGACAAAAGCCTGACATTAAAAAAAAAGAAGGAAAACAACAACAACCAAACAAACCAACCAATCCACCAAATAGAAAACAATCGAACAACACAATCCAGCCTTTTGGAAAAAAGACTAGATGTTTTGCTTCCATGGACTCCCTCTGCTGTGTAGAAGGTTTTTTCTGTGTCTTATTGCCTATGTGTACTTTTCACCTCCAAGAAAACCTTTTCCAAGTGCGGATTCTGTTTATTTCTGCTTCCTGGTGCTGAGGATCTCTCTGTCGTGACCTGGTGCAGTGCAGATTTTCCTTGGCCTGTTTGTTCTTGAGCTGGCTGAGTTGGTGTACATTATCAGGACCCCGAAACTGTCCCATTATGATGTGCTTTAGTGAGATGCAACTGTGCTTTGCCTCTTACATCATTCTATAGGTTGCCCTTCACCCACACTGCAAGAAATCCCAACAAACTCAGTAGTTCACAAAGGTAGACTTGGTGAGTGGACATTTTTCCATACAACACCTAAAATGTAACTAGCATTCATGGGACCATTGAGGTGGAAAGAGGAAGGCGTTCCCAGTGCCTCATCACATCCTGCTTCATGGTTCACTGGGAAGTATGCAGAAGTTGCTCTATGTTCCCACCACACTTTCCCCAGTTATCATGGACTGTACTCTCTGAGCTGTGAGACAAAATAAACTCTGCTCTTTTTTAAGTTGCTTCTTGTTGGATATTTTGTCTCAGTGAAGAACATAGCATAGTGCTTTCAGATTTTTCTCACTGTCTAAAACATGAATTCCAAACATGAATTTTTATTTTTTTTCAAAAAAAATAGGAGTTTTCAAGGGTACCAGAGTGTTCTGCTACTTTGGGACACTGTGTTCCAAACAAGGATGTATGCAGAGTCTGGGGAAGGGCTTGCATATCTCTACTTCCCTCGTCTTTCCTCCAAAGACAGCTGCATATTTGCCTTGAGTCTGACAAGGAAGAAAGGACAATGGAGAAAGTTGGCCTTATCGTTTACCCCTCTAAGTGCATGCAGAGGCTCTGCAGAGGACATAAGAAGGCTTACATTTAAGAAAACTACAGCAGAAAATGGAGTTTTCAACTTTGAGAGATTAAAATGAAAGTTATGTAGTGAGTGGTAAATATTGCAATTCATCTTAGTTAAAAAAAAACACAATTTATGATAAAAAATTAAATATAATGAAGAAACAGGGTATGCAAAGGATGGTGGGGTTTGTGCTTGAATATTGGGGAGAAAAGGCTATGGCAATGATTTTCTTCAGGTGTTTTGCTCCCTTTCTATTTCTGTTTTTGAAAGTTTGTTTTTTCCTGTGATACAACAGGTTACATGTTGTTCTAATAGATGAAAATAAATGATCTACATTATAAGTCAATATTACAGGAAAATTTCTGTTTGGCAGATCCTAATTGGCTTTAGTGATTCTAGAATCAGCTGGTTGTCTGGACCAAAATAGTTCAAGAATTCTTTGGCTTACTATATAGTATGACTATTTTTATCCTACAGAAGAGGAAGTGAGCACACAAAACAGAAGGGAATAGAGACAACTTGACTGATACAGCTACTATCCATCTTATTTGAACATGGAATGAATAGCTGGTTTGTGATTTGCTGAGACCAGACCTTTTTCAAGAGTTTTGAAACTATCAAGTTAGGTCTCAATATTAGCAAATTTAGTCTCAATTTAAAATATGTATGGAGGCAGTTTAGTTTATCAATTCTTTCCAAAAGAGGTCAAAGGATAATTTATCATTACTGATCTTCGTTCAAATAAATTCATTTAATCCTTTGTAATTCTTAATCTCTTACCCTACAAACCTGAAAATTCATACAAATATTGTTTTCACACTTGATTTTAATTTTTAAAATATTTCCTATAATTTTTTTAACTATAATTTTACTTTAAATTAAATTTATTATAAAGCCATTGTAAATGGAATCATTTATTGTGTGTAGTTTTTAAAATTTGTATCTATAAGAACTATTTATATTGATGTTTTATTGATATAATAATGATACCTTGGTGAAATATTTCTTATCAACATTTTCTTTTTTGTTTTAAAGAAGGGCAAATGTTGTTCTGGCTAACCAGGAATGGTTTTCTCTCCCTAATGGGAAAATGTTTGCATGAGAACCTTTTAGGTACTGTACAGTGAGCCCTTCACTTTCATTTTCTCTAGCCTTTAGGCAAAGAGGTAATTCTTTTTATCAAACTATTTTCCTGACTATTCTTCGAAAAAAATTTCTAAAGGTGGATTTTAGCATTAGAAAAACATTAGCAGACTTGTAAAACTCATACATTTTTCTAAAGCTTCTTTCCATAAATACTGCTAATTTTAGTCTCATAAAGAAATAAAACAATGTCGGTTATAAAGGATGGTTTTTTAAATGTAACACTTTGTCTTCTGAAAGAGAAAACCAATGTCATTATAAAAATTTTGTTTCTCAGTAGCATACTATTAAGCTGAAGACAACGTGATGCATGCAAGGTAAATGTGCTGTTTGGATATTCTTCCAAATTGGTGGGAAAGAAAAATACCAGCAAAAACATATAAATGGAAGTGTTTTATACTATTACTAACCAGTTAAACAGTTTAGTTATGTGGTATGTACTAAAAAATCAAGAATATTTGTACCCTTAGTGGGCAGGCTAGAATGCAAGCATGTTTCTCAAGATGGCACACAGTGCAAGGGTTTCAAAGTGTAAAAGAGAATGTGATACTTGATTCCCTGCATTTCAAACACATCACAGCTTGCAATTCAAGCACCAACAATGTCAACATGGACATTTATATTTTAGTCAACTATATTATTTGAATGCCAAGGTTGAACATGGATTACCATTTAATAATTTATGAATTTGTCCAGTTCAATTACCTCCTTATGCTTTTGCTTTAAAATAAATAAAGTGTTGGCATCGTGATGAGGATTAGAGGAATAAACGCAAATCTCTTTGGTGAGAGGGAGTCCAGTCCAACATGCTTTCCCCCATGTGACTGCCAAAAACTACCAGCAGTGTTATTTGTCCCAGTTGAAATTTTCTATATATGTGCAACATACATCATTATCACTCTGAAAATGTGAACGTCTTAACAAATCCTTCATGCTGGAAGCAATATTATCAGAACCAGGATATTCTATTTTCGTATAAAAAGACCTCATTAAAAATAATTACTATTTACTGCTTAAATATTTTCTGATTTAAAAAGATTGTGGTTTGCATTACTTTTAATTAAGGGCAAATCTGTTTTAGGACATAATAGGAGACCCACTAAAAAATGTCTGAAAGAAAATAAAAGTAACAGTTTACTCCATTGTAGAATTCAGAAATTTTTTTTTGCACTGGGCCTTTATGTTTGTCAGAGATCACCGATCTAGAAAAATCTAAGTGAGGACTACGTGTAAAATTTCCTTATTGTTCATCAGAGGAGGGGTAAGACTTTATAAATAGTATCCTCCCTCCTCCTTGCCTGGGTAATGTCTATCCATCATGAGTTATTTTTTGTTGGGCTACATTAAGAACCTGACATTTGATTCATTCACAGTGTGTCCTGCCTTGGTCCTTTGAAACAGAAATGGACAGTGAGCAAAAGGTCCAAAGCTGTTGTTGTTGGTTGCATATGTACAGGGCCACTACTGACAAGAGACCCTTAGGGAAGATCACATCATTAAATATGGCAAAATGCTTGGTCAAGATCATGGGACTCAACGAAGCCTCCACTTGCAGATGATAAAACCACCGCACCAGTAATGTGTTTGTCCGTCTGTTGGAAACATGGCTCCAAGGTCAATCGAAATGCTGGTACGTGCTTTTTCCCGGTCTGTCACTGTGTGCCTAGTTAAGTGTGATTGCACCAGCTACATGCGGTTACCAATGATGATCCAGAGAAGCTGGAAGATGATGTGGCATATATTCTTTTATAAGGAATGAAGAAACAGGAGAAAATGGGAATGAGAGAAGTAGAGAAGGGCACTCTAGGATGAGTAAATCAAGTGCTAAGGGAAATGGAAGCTGAGTCTATTGTGCAATAAAAACAATAAAGATATTATTCAACAGGATCCAAGAGGGAAGGCTGCCAGTATTCCTTCCAGATTGTTCCTTTTAAGTAGTGAAAGATGAAAGCTGACTACATAATCACAATATTTCCTCTGCCTTCATTATGAGTTTCTCGATCTCAGGTCTGTTTTTGAGAATGAGGCAGAACTCCTTTTTTAAATCTTCCAAAGTGAATTTTGGTTAAAATAGATGGGCCCTTTGCATTGGTCTCTGGAGGGCTCACAACAGGAGAAAAAAATATACATGAGTGAAATTAAAATTTAATAAAAATAACCAGCAAAAATAACTTCAGTCAGTTGATATGCCCATTCCTAACAATTATCATATGTTTTTATGATATTTGTGGTCTGAGAAATTGAAATAGAAATTTAAAGTCAGATCCACAGCCATGATGATGCTGTTGTAGCATTGCAAAATTGAAGTCAGATCATCAACCACAATGCTGCTGAAATTATTTATGTTTTATTGTTGTGTATGTGTTTTGTCAACTGGTTACAAAAAAAACTTTATTCTGGAAAATAGCCATAATTAGTCATAGCTGAGTAATATTTATAAAATTAACTGTTTAGTTGATATTCATTGTATATTATTATGGATATGAGTAATATGTGATGTGTTCTTGTTTTAAAAATTTATTTATTGTTTTGTTTTTTGTTTTGTTTGAGAAAGGTTTGTATGCCTAGGCTAGCCTATAATTACTGTGTCATACAAAGGTGTCTGACAATTCATAATCCTGCACCTTCTGTGTTGTATCATTTTATATACAAGAATTATATTTTCTTATTTTAAAAGATAAATGTATAGAATATTTTCAGTATTAACGGCTTCATAAAGTTTAGGAATGTTGAAAAAATGAATAAATTATTTTTATTATTAGAATTATTTCTATAGGCTCAAAGGAATTTCTATATTAGTACATGTTAATATGAATCTTTTCAAAATAGAACAAATAATATAGAGAATATTTATTTTAATGTAGAGAAAAATAATTTATAGAATCACAATATTATGTAAATCAATGTTTTTGATTTTTTTGGTCAAAATGGGTAGTGATGAAAATAATTTAGGAATAGGTATTTTCATGATTCTAAAAATATTTTGTTAAGGTACATAAGGACATAATTTTATGGAAATGATCCAAATCTCTTTAAAAGACACAAACAAAATAAGTATGAGAATGTTTTATGCCCATACATGGCTACTAAATCTATTATTAGGATCACATCATTAGCATTTGGGAGGCAAATGCCTTTGGGGGTGCAGGTCATAGCAGACCCATTCCTTTATATGCTAAAGGGCTCTAATTCATAACCTAGGATAAAAATGTTCCAGCTTTTGTTTACCTAAAACCAAAAAGAGTATGTCATTTCCCTATAGGCATTTTTCAACAAGAGTAATAGATATTTCTAGATGACACAAAATGATTGGCTCACACCTGCAGTTTATAATAGGACCATTCGGTGTACTTGGCATGCCAGAATCTGTATAAGTATGTATCAATATTGCATCATAAAAGTTTTACTGGCCTAAAATCCACTATAATTAGTAAGTTTTCCCAACCATGGCAGTCACTTCTTTCCATTGTCACCATTCTTGGTATTAATACCATGAATGACCATCAATGACACCAGTAGACGTGGGAGGAGCTGGTCTGAGCCCATAGACACACACACTGGTGATGGGCCGGGGCAGACCAGAGAAGTAGAGCTGCTCAGGCCTTTTGGAGATTAGAAGATCATAAGTTGTAGACATCTGACACTGAGCTTTTTCACTGTTGAACTTTTTGTTGTTGCTGTTTTGATTTTGATTATAACTGTTCCCTGTTCGGGAAACGAAAGTACTTAACTTCTCTTCCTCCCTTAGCCCAAAAACTCAGTTATGAGACTCTTGGAGATTTTGGAAAGATTTTAGATATTTATTGAGAAACTGAACTTCTAAAGAGAACCTTGATTTTAGTGATTTAACTTAAAAAGTATTTAAAAGAGTTTTAAAGACTATGGTATTTTTAATTGAAATATTTAATACTATAATTATGATATTAGTTACGTCATCTTTTAGGAAGAAAAAGGAAAGTCTAAAGATTTAAAGTGATGTGTTTGTGTCTACTTGACAAGAAGTCAATTGCCTCAGTTAGTTTTTGCAAACTTGGATAGCTAGATCTTTTAGAGAAGAGATGCCCAATTTAGAAATACATCTAAGACTGACTTAGGGTTGTAGTGATAACGCATGGGTTAAAAGGACTGCATCTTTCTTCCAGAGGACCCTGGTTCAGCTTCCTTGGCACCACTTGTTACCATATCTATAAATTCCAGTCTGGGGCTCAAGACACTCTCAGATCTCTGTAAGTCCTATACATGCATGTTACACAGACATACATATTCAGGCAAAAATACCTATAAACATAATTTTGTAGATTACTTATATGCAACTCTGATGGGTATTTTATTAATGATTACGAAGGAGGGTGCAGTCCACTGGAGGTGGATTCCATCTCTGAGAGCTAAGGATTCTAAATTGTATAAGTACATTGCTGGGCAAACAACGAGGATTAAACACTAACAGCAATAATTCCTTACTTCTTTAGTTCCCGCCTTGGAGCTCCCTGTTCTGACTCTCACAGTGATTGAGTGTGACCTGAGAGTTATAAGATAAAAGAAACTTTTTCCTTTCCAAGTCACTTTTCATCATAGTGTTTTGTCACAGCAATAGAAGCCCTAACTAGTACAGAGTTTCTACTTTCCCAGAATGTTTTAAGAAGCAAAGTCCTTTCCCATAAGCTCTGTTTTCATGATGTCCTCCAATTCTATATTTCTATTAGGGCTAACTATATACCTCTTTCGAAAAGAAATACATCCAGAGACTGGAAATAGACCTTTCAAATATTTTAATATTCTAATAGTAATAGCATTTAGTCCTTGCCATATGAAAGGAAAGTTATATACACTAACATATGTTTTTCTGCTTATGATCTGAAATACCTACTAATTTTTGCATAGGAAGTGAGAACATATCAATTGACTGAACTGGCTCATTAGAGTTAGCAAAAGGTCAGAGTCCAGCAAAGTTATGTCAGAATTTGTGTGCTTAAAATCAAGGTTAATGTCTAAGTGGGTAGTAAAGGGTACAGAGTTCTCCAAACTTCTTTAACCTAAGAGTTTCATTCTCCAGAAAAGCTGGGAACATTATTCAGGATATTAGTAACTGGTAGTCCCAGGCTGATAAAACCTTAATCAGCATAATGGAACCAAACATATAGTTGAGACTTTCAGTAAGAAGGTATAGAGAGAAGATGAAAGAAATAAGGTCACTACTGAAATTGAGTAGACTGAGGGCTAAGGTAGCTTAAGTGAGTGAGTGAAATGCAAGGAACTTTGGACTCATAGAGGCTGAGTGATGGGAACAGATAAACACAAACAAATGCACACATAGACACACAAATTGGCTTGTGTAATATGATAATCATTGGAGACTTTGGTGAAAGCCATTTCACTAGGCCATGTGCAGAAAGAGGTGGTTGAGAAATGAAGGCAAAAAGACTGCAGGTGATCTAAACATTGGTCATAATAGAACAGAGAGCAGAGATTGAGTAGTCTGAGTACTGAGGTAGTTGGAGTCAGTGGTGAAATGTAAAAGACTGTGGACTCACAGAGGCCAAGTGATGAGGACAAAGGATGGACACAAACAAAGAAACACACATACACAGAAACACACACACACACACACACACACACACACACACACACACACACTAGCTTTAGCCATGTGGGAGTCATTGCAGACTTTGATGACAGCCATTTCAGGAGGCAATGTGCAGAGAGAAATGATTGAGAAATGTAGTGGAAAGGATTACATGATTTCTTCTCATGAGTTCTAGACAATGGTCACAAAAAATGATGTTGTTATAGGTATTAGAAGAATCATTGAAAACATAGGTGAAGCCATGAAGTTGGTAGAAGGTAAACACAAGAGCTCATTCTACAAGATGAAGCTTCCTTGAACAGGAAACAAAAAGAATGATGAGGTATTGATAGACCACCACCTTCCTAAGAAACAGTGGTGCAAAAACCAGGAAGACTTTAGGATTGTTTTGTGTGTGGAACCCTGAGTTTCCATTTTTTATGCTGTTTGGAAATGACAAGGATAATTTTTCATGGGTTTAATTTAGAATAAACATGTTGTAGATAAAGGATGTTCAGAGGCACATCTGGTATGAGATATTCTAAAATGTCCAATTGGAAGTGATTATCTTCATTGAGAGAGCCAATGATATTCAAGAGAATTTTAAAATTAATCCCATGTATCATGAATTTCCTTTGAAAGATTAAACTATATGCTGCTTTTTATGGGTAGAAAACATTTATATGACTGATACCACATTCACGGTACAGTAAGATTTTAAAGTTTACTTTATTTCAGACTTAAGCTGTAAAATGAGTAGCAAATTACTTATTGCTTTGGTTCCTATGTTGTCTATGACACCAAAATAGGTAATATGGCATCAGACAAAGTAGTTGTGAAATTGGCTGTGAGGAAAGAACACTTTAATTGTGATGTAAAACAACAGGCACATAAAAGAGATCTTTTATGCTCCAGGCAAATGATGAGAGGTCCCTCTATGCATAATGAAGCTATGGTTTTAGTGAATAAAATTACCCCAGTAATGGCAAAGAATGGAAAACACATTGGGATGTTGGATTCAGAGAGGTTAGGGAACAAATCCCTAATTAACCCTTTCTTTGGAAAAGGAAAGGGAATACTTCTGTTTTCAGGATCACTGGCCTGGACTACTTGACTAAATTGAAATATTAGAAATCTAGATAATTTTTAACTTGTATGAGTAGTAGGCTATATACCTAACAAAACCACAGCATTATCTTTGGTGGACTGTATTGATCATTGATAAAAATTGGATTTCAAAGCTATTTACTCAAGCTATTTTGATATCCAGGTATCAAAACTCCTTGTTATACATGCAGTTCACATTAAATTCAGTCAGTCTATGGGGAGAGGTTATAAGCAACCAAGATTAACCAGGTTAAGGATGCAGCAAAGAGTACATTGTGTAGAATCCAAGACAGAGTTATAAAGAATTATCATTTCCTCTGCAGAAGACAAATTATAAAGGACTATTTTTAGCGGCCTGATCTACCATATGTTCAAAAAGAGTAGGTGCAGTTTGTGTGTTGGAAGCAGCCCTCAAGTGGGCAAAGGCTGAGGCAAGGTTATAGGATACTACTGCTAGAAGCTACATTAGAAAAGGACATCTGCTTTGAGTTGAGTAGTTCAAATGAAGAGACTAAGATGTTGTCCTAGACATGGAATTCTAAATACACTCTGAAGGCAGATATATAAACGCCATCCATAGCCACAGTATGTCAATGAGGAGATTAAAGGTCTTTGAGAAGCTGGAGTATCAAAACATTGTCATGTAGTGATAAAAACTGCATGGTATTGGTACAGAGACAGACAGATAGACCAATGGAACAGAATTGAAGACCCAGAAATGAACCCACACACCTATGGGCACTTGATTTTTGACAAAGGAGCCAAAACCATCCAATGGAAAAAAGATAGCATTTTCAGCAAATGGTGCTGGTTCAACTGGAGGTCAACATGTAGAAGAATGC
>NC_046154.1:80117339-80122438 GCF_011064425.1 Rattus rattus
TGCAGAGAACTGTTTATCCGGTCTGTTTCCTTCAGGTTCCGGCGGTGTCTCAGGCAGGGCTCCTGCCGCTCCTGGGCCCTCTCCTACGGGAGCCCAGAGGCCTTATACAGTTTCCTCTTGGGCCAGGGATGTGGGCAGGGGTGGGCAGTGTTGGTGGTCTCTTCCGCTCTGCGGCCTCAGGAGTGCCCACCTGACCAGGTGGTGGTCTCTCTCCTCTGGGTTTGGGAGCAGAAGAGCTGCCTGGGCCAGGGATCTAAATGGTGTGGGTTTCGATAAACACAGAACTTGCCCGGTCCTGGGATTTCTGCCTCCGTGTGTCCCGAATCCCCAGGCCGCTTTCTTGCAGCAGGAAAGTTGGTCTTACCTGTGGTCCCGAGGCTCAAGTTCACTCGCGGGGTGCTGCCCACGGGCTCTCTGCGGTGGCAGCCTATAAACTATATTTTAAGCAGAACCATTTCGGCAAAAGCTGGAGTTCCACTATGCAGCCCATAAAACTAGACTCAGCCATCAATCCTAAAATTGTCAGTAAGACATGAGAATCAGTGAAAAGCATCATAGTTTTCCTCATTTGGTGGGGTGACAGGAACACATCACGAAGTTGTTCTTCTTGGATTCCTAAGTAACTACAGGTTTAGGATAAAGACTTATCTTGCTATCTTCAACCTCAAAGGAGGATAAGGCAGATTAGGTAGAGGGTACAGCATTAAATTTCATCATATCTGTGAAGAACAGGAGTCTGTGCCAAAGCAAAAGAGAAAAATACAAAGTTAAACCAGTCATGAGAGCTTCATCCTGCTGTTATTCACCTTGTAGCCTCACATAAGGGTTACATGTACTTTAGAAGAGCATCCTGGGTGCCAACTTGAGATATTTTGTTGGTACTTATTAGAGGTCAATCTGCCCTACAGAACATCACCCAAAGAGTGTTTCAATTCATGGTTAAAGCAATTTTAATCCATGCAACACCTTGGAAGATTTAAGAAATACAGGCTGAATCGTGTATGCTTGAAGTTCCCGTTTTGAAATTTTGGCTAGATCTCATATATTTTAGGAACTCTTTAAGTATACATGTCTCTTGTTTCAGGAATTAAAATGGTGGTTTAAAGCAGATACTTTATAACATAAAAGAATGAACCTGGTTCTTTGCTCAATCTTCACAGAATTGTAGAAATTTCAATTACTACACCCCTCAAAAATGGGCTAAGTAACCTAAAGAATTATTATGCAAATTCATAGTTACAAATCTAAATATTTTCTACACCAAAGCAGACACTTAGCAAATGCCCCTGTCTTTTTTAGCAGCTTAAACTCTGCCAAACATCTTACTCTAGGGATGTTATGTAGCTAGATGCAAGGATATTTGTAAGTTATGTTATAATAATTCTGTAGTAACATTCAGAGTATTTTTTAAAGGAATGCATCTTTAGCTTGAATGTATATACGCAGGTAATTCTGGTTATGGCCTAACAATTTGCATGCCTACCTAGTGTCCAATAGATGCTGTTGATTTGAGGACTACATTTTTCAGGAGGGCAGCTTTTCAACTTGGGAAGGGAAGAGCTCTACAAACTACTATGCAGAAAGCAATCTCCTGCGTTGGTAAATAATTCGTTTGGAAAAAAATCACACCCATTCTGTGGACATTTTATTTGTTACTCTAAGCAGGATTTGGCTAATCTTGTTCTAGATTTTTTTTATTTGCTATTCTTACCCATTCTCTTTTGTTTTATATATATATATATATATATATATATCTCTATCTTTCTAACTGGCGGAAGTATGTAGTATAGGAGGTATGGGAGATGTATAAGAGGACAAAATGAAAAAGGGGCTAAACTTTCTACCTATATAGTTCCCTATCACATTTCTCTTGGTCTCACAAATAGAAGGGAAGATCTCTGTGGCATAAAATTACACACACCTGTATGCTATGCCTATAAGTCAAGTCTGCCTAGCAACTCAGTTAAAAGCATCAGCTATCCTCTGTTCTGGAGGACTGTGCAGGATTCTGTGAAGTAACTTTAAGATACTCTTTGTTAAGGACTGATTGGTAGCACTTGAGCAGTTGGGAAGTGATTGGATCCAGATGGCTCTAATCTAATCAGTGGATTACTCCCTTGATGGATTCATAATGTGATTGCATTATTGGAAGAAGGTCAAACTAGGAGGTGGGATGTTATTAAAGAAGCAGGTCACTGGCAATGTGCCCTGGAAACTTATGCCTTGTCCCATTCCTTTGCTTCCTGACTGCTATGGGTAATAAGATCTGCTATAACACCTTTCTGCCACCTGGATAGTATTTGTCTTTCAGGTCACAGCATTGGTATAAGACCTTGACTGAATTCCACTATGAGCCTAAATTAATCCTTTCTCTCATAAGTTGTCATCTCAAATATTCTTATACCAGTGATAAAAATGTTTACTAACAGAGAAGATTCTTTTTCCTGTCTTTTCTTGTTTGTCTTATGCCGCTGTGTTCATTTCCTGTATTCCAAGCCAAAAGTACATCATCTTCCGATATTTCTGTTTTCACATCTTTCTCTGTGCACAGCAGGGAAATATTCTCTGCCTTTAAGAATCCTGTGATTAACTGCCCCCAGATCCATGGCGGGTATGGCATCAGTAGGTGCATTAGAAGGTGGCAGAGTGGAGAGAAGATATGTCAACCCTCAATATTCTGACCTGTAAACATCTGAATGATTAATAGCCCAATAAATCCTGAGAAAAAGTGAGCCTGAGCCAGCAATAACTCTGGTGATGCCAGGAGGTCCAGCAGGAATCTAGGCTGGGAAGACTGCTGGTACTGCACTGCACAGGCATGAACTTCAATCCAGGGCATGGAATGAGTAGAAGAAAAGACAAACCCTACCTGGGACCACAGGCAAGGCAGGAGTGAGACAGGCTATGCCCATGTGGCACCTCCAGTGATGCCAGGTGAGAAAGAAGCACAACACTACCTCGAGAGCAGCACTATTAGGCTTGGACACAGAACCAGCTCAAGATGACCACCTATCCAGCACCCTGCAGTCCTATGGGCCTGATCATGCCTGAGATAACACTTGACCCCATGGCATAATCCATGAGCAGTGCATAGCACTCCTGAGATCTTTAGTGAGATGACCCCCAGACATTCATAGACCCTGGGTGTAACTGAAAGAAGCAGACAGTTGTGGAGAAATGGAAGAGAAAGAGAATCTGAAGGATGTGGACACAGTGGAAAGAAGCAAACCTGGAGGCCCAAGAGCAGGGAGGGGATAGCCTGATGTTATCTCGATGATATCTGGAACCATGGTGTAGGTTCTGCCTGTGCTGTCACCAGGCTCAGATCTGTCTCTTGCAGTGTGACTCTGGTAGCACTAAAGGCAGAATGGCTATAGTCTTGGATTTTGCCTTGAGGACATGTTGATGTCAGAGGGTTGCCAGGAGTTTGGCATCATGATATTCTAGCTCTAGGGGGAATGAGAGCAGGAGATCTAACCCTGTCTATAACCTCCCCAACAGTCTTGGGCACAATAGAGCTTGTCTTTGGTAATGTGTGTTATAGACTCCATAGAGTGGGGAGTGAATTCACAGGACAATCTTGCGGTTCTAAGTTTAGGTGATTACAAGTGGATGAGGAGAAATGCTCTCCTCCCTTTGTTGGCTCTCACAACTTCTGGTGCTTGGGGAGAATTGACTCAAGGTCATGAATGGGAGGACAGGCCCTGTCCAATATTGCTGGCCTGAATGACTTTGGAAGAGGGGACCCGCACATCACCTAAGCAGCAGGAAAGAGCTGGCCCTGGTTGTTGGTGTTGCTCATGAGCCAGCCCTGAAGGCCTGATAGTGGGAAAGTTATCAGGCTGACCAGCTCAGATACCTCTCAGGCTGAGACCCAGGACTTTGAATTAACCCACACCAACACTCCACACCATCAGTGAACTTTCTGAGCAAGTGCATAAGGGATCAGTCCTGGCTCAGACCTCCATTACAATGGCAATAACAGCATTATCCTAGAGAGGCCATCCCAGTGAGTCTCCAGTTTTGATAGAATAGTACAAGCCAGAGGCCTCATTGGGGACTAACACAATCACTACAATGAACACTTGCAAACAAAGAAGTGTGAAGCAAAGGGTATGCTATGGGACATACTAGAGTTTCTATAGCTAGTTTTTCTTTCCTCTCTTGAGTGAAGATTGCAAAAGTGGAATGCAGTTAAAAGGGAGGAGGTGCCTTATGTGAAATTCACAAAAAGCCAATAAAAACTTTTAAGAAAGGAATTAAGTGATTAAATTTGGCATATTTCAGGATAACTCAGGTAATAAGCTTAAGACTTCTAATTATATTTTCTATATTCATAGTTGGAGGATTTATTTATTTAATGATATACAAATGTTTGTGGATTATGCCTAGCATTCTACTTCAACCTACCTATTTTCTTAGCATGGTACTATTCTAGTAATTTGACTATGACAATATGTTTGCACAATATATTATGTGATATATTGTTTAGCCATGAATCATAATTAAGCAAACTGAAATCACTTAAACATGACATGGCAAAAAGTAATGTTTCGATCACTGAAACAAAAAGCCTAACAAGACTGCAAAAGGCAGAAAATATTTTAATGATCACTTTCCTGTTTGTGGTGACTTGGATCTCCACTTTCCTAGGCTTTTAGAAAGGCAGAATATTATGGAAGAACTGTGTGACAGATCATTTCCTGGAAGCCATGCCAGCAAGCAAATGGTGTAAAGAAAAATCTAGTTGTTGTTGTTGTTGTTGTTGTTGTTGTTGTTGTTGTTGTTGTTGTTCTTGTTCTTGTTGTTCTTGTTGCTTGTAATATCAAAATTCATCTTCTAAAATTCACTGACTTATGGGTCCCAAAATTTGTTTCTTCATTCATGAGGTCAGAGTTGTCATGATTCAATCATTTCCCACAAGCCTCACTTCTCATTACTTCTATATTAGAAACTAACTTATATACACATGCACATTTTGGGGATATATCTGATCTATTTCATGATATAGTCATCATTACCCTAACTGTTACCTGAAGCTTTCTGAGAAAATGTGTGTGTGTGTGTGTGTGTGTGTGTGTGAGAGAGAGAGAGAGAGA
>NC_046154.1:80122538-80172132 GCF_011064425.1 Rattus rattus
CACATACACGCATACACACATATACATATACACACACACACACACACACACATACACACATGGCTACGACACACATACATATACACACACACACACACACACACACAGTACACACACACACATATACACATGTATACATACCATACACACATATACACACACACACATACATACACACACACATATATATATACATATTATACACACATAGACCTACACACATGCACACAACACATACATACATACATACATACATACATATACATACGTACATGCAAGAGGCACGGACATGCTAGGGGGGAACTGAAATGTTACCACTTAGGTTTTTCTTCAAGGGAAGCAAATGTAGTACCTTTTTTATCTGTAGGTTGTGAGGACACGTTTTTTAGCCTGATGACTTTTGTGTTGAGGAGTGAAACCACCCTGGCTCCCTCCCCAGACCCCCTTGTTTTTCTCCCTCAGTCAACCTGTGGAACCCAGCTTTATGGATGAGATGTCAATGCACTTAACAAGGAGTTTCTCTGCTGTAACGTCCGATCCTTATTTTTCCTTTGTTCCCTCAAGGAAAGTTCTTGAATGCTTTTATTGTGTACACCAGATTGAGCTCGATTTATCACTGCAATGTTTTCACCAAACGGTGTTCTTTTTTCTGAATGTTTAAACCACTTTTCTCCTGGGTCAGACTCTCAGTTTTGAACCAACACTGGTACTGAGTCATGTCCAACCAACTGCTCCTTTTTCTGTTCCCTCCGTGGATCAAAGACCTGCTAGCTGTTGCGGCCACAGAGACCTGCAGACAGAGAGAGAAAGAATTGGGTTTCACTGATTGGAGTTTCAGTTTTACCACAAGTAACGTCCGGCTGAGACTCCAGTTAGGGGAGTGAACGTGACTTACAAAGCTTGATGGTGGCTGGGGTGGGGGGTATCGTTAGTCAGTGAGGACTGCTAGTCTGAACTTGGAAGAACGGCTGATGAGCAGATAGCCATTCCCTCCTAGTTTTGCAAGTTGGAAATCAGACTAAGCAATACAGGCACTGGAGGAGGTTGTAAAGGTTTGTCACAACAAGCATGAGGACTCATCTGGTCCCCAGTAACCTTATAAGAAGCTGGGTTTGGTGGCCTGCCCCCATGTTAGGGACCCCAGCACGAGAGAGAGGATGAACGTGAGGATTCCTGAGGGCTCACTGGCCAGCTAGTCCAGCCAGCCTGGCAAGGCCTAGGGTCCCAGTTTAAGATTCTATCTCAAACAGCAGAGGAGATAAGTGCCCCTGTGTAATGACAGGTGAGACTGCCTCCTGCCTCTGAATCCACTCACACATGCAAAGTGGTGCAGCTGAGGGAAAGAGGAGAGAATTCAAGACCTGACGGGCTGCATAATGAGTTCAAAGCAGACAGGTAACCCAGTGAGCCAGCCGGAGGAGGAGGGGAGAGGAGGGAGAGGAGGAAGAGGATGATGGTGATGAGGAGGGGGGAGCAAGAGGAGGAGGAGGGAGAGGAGGGAGAGGATGATGGGATGAGGAGGGGAGCAAGAGGGAGGGAGGGAGAGGAGAGGAGGGGAGAAGGGAGTGGAGGAGGAAGAGGAGGAGGGGAGAGAAGGGAGGGGAGGAGGAAGATGGGAGGAGGAAAGAAGAGGAGGAGGGAGGATGGATGGGGATGTGAGGAGGAGGGAGGGAGAGGAGAAGGAGGAAAGAAGAAGAAAAAGAAGAAAGAAGGAAGGAAGAAGGAAGGAAGGAAGAAGAAAAGAAAGTGAGAGTGGGGAGGAGGGGAGAGAGGGAGAGGCCTGTTTTAGAGAAGCCCACACCCTCTCCTCCCATGTGTTTACCTCTGAGCAACTCTTTTCTAAAAACCTTCTATGTTTAAGCTGTAAAAAATTTCATTAAAGATAGATCTTGAGGTAAAGGTGTTTGCTGCTGAGCCTGAAGACCGAGTTCACCTCTGAGGACTCACATGGGAGTGGAGAAACCAATCCTCTGACCCACACACCAAACAACAAATTACTCCCTTTTGCTGTTGGTTTTTTTTTTTTTTTTTTTCAGAGCTGGGGACCAAACCAGGGCTTTATGCTAGGAAAAATGCCTCTAACACTGAGCTAAATCCCCAATCCCTGGTTTTGTTTCTTGAAGACTTGGCCTGGGGTAGCCATGGCTGCCTCAATCCTGTTTGTAGACCAAGATGGTCTCAAACTCCATAGAGGATCTCCTGCCCCATGCCTCCCAAATGCTGGGATTAGAGGCATGATGCCAGCCACCGCCACCCTGGCTAAATTATTCATTTAAAAGGGTGTAATCTGTTCCACCTTCAGCCGTCCACATGATGCATAATAATGGGTTGTAATTCCAGTCCCGGGGGAATCTTTACACTTTCTGTTGCTTGTAGGCATTGATTCATGTGAGCACCCACAAACACCCACATACCTAAGATGAAAAAACCACAGTTGTAGGGCTGGCTTGGGGTGCCAGATACCTTTATCCCAGCACAAGAGGCAGGCGGGCAAATCTCTGTTAGTTAAAGCCAGCCTTTGCTGAGGTAATGAGTTCCAGAAAGCCAGAGCTATGGAGAGACCCTCACCCCCCAAAACAAAACAAAAAAACAACATTTAAAGCGTGAAAATTAATCCCGTAGTGGGATCAGGAGGCCCAGGCCACAGCACTCCCTTGGCATGAGGCTCAAACTTGATTCTATGGGATCTGACTGTGACAATTCTGAAGAACTACACACATGTATCCAGACATTGGCCAAAATACCTTGAATCGAAAAATAATGGGGACTTGAGAGATGGCTCAGGTTAAAGGCACTTGTTGCTCTCGCAAGAGGACCCCGTGAGGGTCCCCAGCATGGCTGGGGAAAGATGGCTCACAATCATGTAACCCCAGTCTCTCTGATCTCCACAGGTCGGCAATGTGACGCAGTGCCAGGGATATACATGTAGGCAAACACTCACACACACACACACAGCGCTATAAATTTCTGCTGAATCACCGTCATGTCCCACTTTGCTTCCAGAAGGTTTTTAAGCCGTGGCCTCATGTTACAAGGGAGAAAAAGAATGTTAGTATTCGATTGTCGGTGTCTCATTGAGCCTATAAATTCTTTTCTAGGATGGGGAATAAGGCCTCATACTGTATACTGTATACCGAATAAGGCCATTCAGGTTGGTCTGAAAACACTATACAGCCCAGACTAGCTTCTCCTGCTTCAGCCACGTACGTGGGTTAACCCCAGGAAATATAGCAGTGTCATTGCTTCATTAAAACCAAACCACACTAAACCAACCAACAACAAAACCTAGTTGGGCACAGGCATACCTTAATGGCAGCACTTGAGGCAAAGGCAGGTGGCTGATCTCTGAGTTTCAGCTCATCCCAAGCTTACCAGAGTGAGTGCCAATATAATAGGGATACACAGGAAACCCTGTGTTGAAATCCAAAAAATATTTGTATGTCATCTTATCTGTCTGTTCGTCTGTCTGTCTATCTATTCATTTCATTATCTAATTCATTCATCTATATCTATCCATCCATCTGGATATTGATAAAATGAATGTGAAAGAGGGAACCATCTCAACAGAGGAATTTGGCAAATCAGAAACAGCACAGGGAGAGATTGAAAGCACCCCAAGAAGGGACTGGAGGAAGTACCAGGCATAGAATTATTTCCTACTCTTTACTGAGGACTGGGGTTGGTCTCTGGCACCCACACTCAGGTAGCTCACTGCTTGTCGTCGTTTGGCTCCTGAGCGGTCTACATTTGATGCTAATTTGCTGCCCCATCACTACTCAGGACTCAGGATTCTCAGAACCTTCTCCCATTAAATTTGTAAACACAGGTGAGGGGCTGTACAGGATAGAGTTAATGGCTGACCCAGAAGGAAGGATGAAGGGAGCAGTGCTTACAGCAGGAGGAGAGAGAGTGTGAGGCAAGAGAGGGCTGTGACTGCGGAAGCTGACATTAAGATTCCACGCTTGTACTTTTTGCAGGTTGTTATGAATGTTCCCAAGGGATGGATGTGTCCCGGCCTTTGTAAGTGTTTTTAGGGCTGTATTACATTCACTGGATCAGAGGTTACAGGTTCTTTCTTGTAGTAATGTTTTTAAATTAATACTCGAGCTATACATATTATTTTAAGATTTATTTTATTTGTATGAGTACACAGTCGCTGTCTTCAGACACACCAGAAGAGGGCATCAGATCCCATTACAGATGACTTTGTGGTTGTTAACTGAACTCAGACCTCCAGAGCAGCCAGTGCTCTTTTTTTTTTTTATTTTTTATTTTTATTTTTCAAATAGTGTTTTAACTCATTGAGCCATCCATCTCTCCAGCTCTTGTAGTGATTTAAGAGTAAGAGAGTGTGGGGTGAAGGAGGCACTGGGCTGCCACGGAGTTGGATGTAGGTTCTGCGATATCTAAAGGATATCTTGGGGCACTATAGCCGGATCTCCCCAGTGGGTAAAAGAAAGCCATTTAATATAACTGTACAACAACAGCTCACAACCTGTGTAATCAGTCTGATGGTTCCCTTTCTACCTCCATGGACAACCATATACATATGGTGTATACACTGCACTCACAGACATACACATAAGAAGTAATTTTAGAAAAAGGCCTAGGGTTGGGGGAGGGCCTTTAGTAGTAGAGCACTTGCCTAGTAAGCTGCAGTTCTGGTCTGATCCCCAGCTCCGAAAAAAAAAAAAAGGTGAAAAAGGCCTTGTTTCAGGGGAAAATACTAAAACCAAAGAGGAGGAGGCGGAGAGGAGAGAAGGAGATGGAGGAGGCAGGAAGGGACTGAGGGAAGAAGACAGATTAAGGATGAGGGGAGGAGAAAAATGAGAAAGAGGACGGCATTTTGTATTGTTACAAAAGTAGCCTAAACTGTCAAACCTTGAGAGCCCTTGGCAGCATTCAAAAGCTGTACTTTACAATCTGACGGAAGGGGCAAATTACTGAACCAATCTTGAAACAACCTGGTACTGGTTTTATGTGTCAACTTGACCCAGCTGTGAGTTATCACAAAGGAGCTTGAATTGAGAAACGTCTCTGGTTGAGACCCAGCTGTAAGGCATTTTCTCAACTAGTGGATCGGAGGGGAGGGCCCAGCCCATTGTGGGTGGTGCTGTCCCTGGCTGTCTCTAAGGAGAGCAAGCTGAGCAAACCAGAGGAAGCAAGCCAGTAAGTAACATCCCTCCATGGCCTCTGCATCAGCTCCTGCTTCTGATGAGCTTTGAGTTCCGTCCTGACTTCCTTTTGTGATGAAACAGCAATTGGTGGAAATAAGCCAATAAACCCTTTCCTCTCTCTCAATTTGCTTCTTGGTCATGAGGTTTGTGCAGGAATAGAAACCCTAAGACACAACCCTAATTCTAAAAAAACTTGCAAAATCAAGGGTCTGCACCTGGTCTAGGCCCAGAGCTAGAGAGACAGACACAAGCTTCCATCTGCAACCTAGAAGCTATTTCCTACCAATACGTTTTGTCTGGATACTTTTTAAAGCCTTTGTTTATGTGTTATGTCTTAGCTGGCTTTTGAGTTTTTGGGATCTTCTGGATGTAAAAGTGCACTTCTGTGTCTACATGTGCTTGACTTTTTAATTTTCTTCTGTTGTTTGTCGGTTCTTAACGTTTGTTTGTTTGTTTTTATTTTCAGCAGATGCCTGCTGGCTTTTCTATGAGAGCAAGAAAAGCTGTGGATGTAGGTAGGGGCGGGAGGTGGGGAAGACAAAGAGTTGGGGAAGCAAACCATAATCCGAAAATATTGTAACAAAAACTTAAAAAAAGTTTTAAGGCAGCCAAGAGATGTCTTATGGTTGAGTACCTCGACTGCTCTTCCAGAGGTCCTGAGTTCAATTCCCAGCAAACTACAAGGTGGTTCACAAACTATCTGGGCCGATTCGATGCCTTCTAGAGTGTCTGAAGACAGCTACAGTGTACTTAGGTACAGTAAATAAATATTTTCAGAAAGTTTTTAAAAATGATGAAAATGGATGAAATCAGAATTTCTGAAAGAAAACAGAAAACGAGACTCAAAATAGCCCAAAATGTGAAGAACATTTCCACAGCCCACCACAGGCGCACTGCCAAGGAGGTGGGCATGGAACTCACCATTGGACTGGTCTTCAAAACATCTGGGTGCCAAAGAGAAGCTGACATAGGGGGCCACCCTGAGATACAAGAACTTGAGGACAGAAGCAGACAAGGTTACCTCCAGCTATACAGGGGAGCCTTGAGCCAGCCTGGCTACTCGAGATCCTGCTGCAAACCAACCAAAAACTTTAAGTAGGTTGTTTCAGGAGGACTGGAGAGACTTAGGTTAATAACACTTGAAGTCTCTTCCAGAGACCTGGGTTTGTTTCTAGAAACCACGGTGGTTCTAAACCTCTTTTTTCATCTCTGTTCACTAGGCATGCACGCGTGCAATAGACATGGGCAAAGCATTCATACACATAAAGTAAAATAAATATGTTAAAAAAATTTAGAAGAACTCTTGAGAGCTAAGTTGGTGATGGACTTGGGAGTTTGGCCAGCCTTGATCCACATAGTAAGTTCCAAGACGGTTAGGTTATAGAAAGATTGTACTTTTTTTTTTTTTTCTTTTTTTTTTCTGGAGCTGGGGACCGAACTCAGGGCCTCTCTACCATTGAGCTTAAATCCCCAACCCTAAGACAAAACAAACAAAAATAAAACAAACACTCAGAAAAAGACCTCTTGAAATAGAAACGCAAATATTAAAATATTAAACCTTTATCTTCAAAGGAAGGGAATACTGAAGGCTTAGGAGGAGAAAAATAAAGAATGACCATGAGCTGCTTCTCCGTCAAGGCCCAAACTGCACACCCAGCTCCTGAGACTGAGCAGGGGTGGCGTGATTCCAGGCCCCAAGAGATGGAGAAGGGTGGTAGTGTGAGGCGAAGCAGAACTTGAATTAAAGTCGAAGTGGAGGGGGCACGGGCAAAAGAAAAAGAAAAGAAAGAAAGGAAGAAGTAAAAGTGGAGTCCTTGGGTCAGAGAGGGCTTGAACCTCAAAGTCCACTCCCTCAGTCGGGCCACACTTCCACCTCAACAAGCTTGATGACTTCCTAATCCGTCCCAAACAGTTCTACAACCGGGGACTGAGTGTTCTAACACGGGCCAAGTTGTTCTGTTCAACCACTGGAAGGAAGGGAAGACCTGGAAATAAGAGGATTTTTACAGATTGAGTGGGAGCCTAGTGGCACCTGGAAAGCCGGGTTAGAATGAGAACTCCAAGATGTGTCCTCATCTTCTCCAACAGGATGCAAAGTCGCTAAGGTGAGAAACCAGTTATTATTTTATTTTATTTTATGTGTATAAGTGTTTCACCTTCATGGATATAGTAAGATACAGAAGTGCAAGGTTATTATCCCGTGTCTAGAGGACACACTGTGTGCAAGTTTACATCCCATGTATAAAGACACACCATGTGCAGGATTATTATCCCACATCCGAGAAGACAATAGCACGTATCGGTTATTCAGTGCATCGTTGTCAGCAACTATAAAAATATTAAAGGAAAACAATGGTTGGATTCATGAGGGTTCACTGACAGAAATGAGATGATACAGGGAAGAATCTGTGTAAACAGTCATGAAATAATTCCCAATGCTAGTTTTGTCCTGAAAAATAGAAGGGAGGCTCTGGTATGGCTCAGGGCTTAGGAGCGAACTCGAGGCCTTTGAGTTCCGGTGTCCCACACCACATAGAGTGGTTCACAGCCAATGGGGAAGTCCAGGCCCACGGGGATCTGACCCCTTTTTGGCCTTCTCTCTGAGTGACACTCTAAACACGCACACACACGCAAGACACGCACATGCATGCACAAATGCACGACAGTTGGAAAAACATGAGTGAAGCAGGAGGGATGGCCTGGTGGCCCAGACACACACTGCCTTGCAGGATCAGCATTTCTTAATCGTCCAGCCTTCTCTCCAGCTCTACTTCATGGTTTCTCTGTCTTTTCTCAAAGTCTTTTTTTTTTTTAAATGTGATCAATGACAGAAAATCCCTCAATTTTCAGGAAAATAGGGAAAATAGGGCAAAAAATAGGGAAAGCAAAGAAAAAGGATTGCTGGGCAGTGGTGGGCAGCTTTAATTCCAGCACTCAGGAGGCAGCCACAAAATGTCAAGAGACTAAAACTAAGAGAAAAAGTTTTGTTTTTGCTTTGATTTTGTAGATAGGCTCTCGCCATGTAGCTCTCTAGCTGCCCCGGAACTCACTCTAGACCTGGCCTCAGACTCAGAGATCTCTGACTCCCAAGGGCTGAAATTCAGGCTACCACCACACCTGACTCAAAACAAAACAAAATAAAAACCAAACATATCCTGGGCTAGCACCTTCTACAAGAAATGATTTCATTTTGTTTATCCCACTTGTGTTAGAAGTTTAGCTTCTTTTGTCTTTTTGAGGCAAAATTGGATTTATAGTCCTCATTAGTCTTGCTAAACCAGTGAAAACAGAGGTCCTTAATTTTGTACTCCCCAGAAAGGGGCAGAGAATGTGCTGGGTGTCCCTAATAAGATGCTTATTTCCTCAAGGGCTGTGGTTTTCCTTGTTACTCCCCTAATCACGTGACAGACTAAAACCCCAGTCTTGCTTCAAAAGGCCTCCTTTTTTTCCCCAAGGGCATAGGACTGAAGGCGAGCCTTTAAAACACAGATAACAGCAACAGTAGCAACCCCAGTTTAAATGATTTGATCAGACAAATAATTCAAGCCACAGGTCATAGGAGGGTGTCTGGGGCCAGCTTAGTTACAAAGTGAGAGTCTCTAGGGAGTGGAGGCTGGGGGGGGAACAACTTGCCAGAGCCTGGTGGTACACACCTTTTTTTTTTTTCGGAGCTGGGGACCGAACCAGGCCTTCGCCGCCATTCTACCACTGGAGCTAAATCCCCAACCCCAGTACACACTTTTAATCCCAGCACTACAGAGGTAGAGGCAGGTGGTGGATCTCTGAGTTGGAGGCCAGCCTGGTCTACAGAGTAAGTTCCAAGACAGCCAGGGCTACACAGAAACCAAGTCTTGGAAACAAACAAGAACAGGGTCAGTGAGGAAAACCTGTCGTTGCTTCAAAGCTCCTCTCTGTCTGGCTGCCTGTCACTGATCGTCTCCACAGGTCAAGCCTGGCTTAGATGTGGCCTGAGCCCCCCCTCTCTATCCATCCCCACAGCTTCAGGTCTGATTTCTTCATTCCTGTCCTGATTTGCTTCCGATTGGATGCTGCATGAACAAATGAGTCCATTCCACAGAGTGCCTCTCTGTAAGTGTTCCTACAAAGGGAAGGGCACCAGCCACCTCCCAGGACTCAAGTGTCCCCCACAGTCCCCTCTCCCCATCAACCCAGTAAAGCACAACCTTCTGCTTGTTATCTTAGGATGTCACACTAACCAAGGACAGTCATTCACACACACACACACACACACACACACACACACACACATGAACACACACCCTTTTTGTTTTGCTAATGGTTTGCTTTTTTTTTTTTGTTTTTGCAGGGACAGAGTCTTACTGTCCTCACTGCACAGTGTTACTGTCCTCACTGCACAGACAGTGTCACTGTCCTCACTGCACAGACTTCCCACACTCAGCATCCTCCTGTCTTTACACTGGGATTACAGCTGTGTGCCACTATGCCGATTCAAAAGCATATCACTAACTTAATTTTAATTTTAATTTTGGGATGTGGTCTGGCCATTCAGGAACTCAATATATAGGTCAGGTGGTCTTGAACTCAGAGATCTGTCTGTTTGGCTTATTCCTCTCCAGAAATCTTTTTTTTTTAACATTTATTTTTATGATGAGTATTTTGCATGTATGCATGGTCCTGTGTTCATGCCTGGTCCCCAAGGCAATCAGAAGAGGGTGTCCAATCTCCTAGAACTGGAGTTACAGAGAATCAGTGCCCCCACACAAGGTATGGTTAATACTGTGGGATGCCTAAATTGTATGGTGGGCATCCGGGCTTCACTTTAGTGGAGAAAGGACAGAGGTGCTCATCCTGAAGCGGAACCATCGATCCTGCCCTGGAAAACCCATCGTTAGTCTGGAGGGATTATGGCGTCTCTTTTGTCTGCAGAGGCTTGTGTACCCGCCCTGCCTCTGTCATCAAATCTTCTGTTTCTCCACTGAGATTAAAGAGGCTGTCTTGACTGAAGTCTCAGGTCGCGGTTTCCCCCAAACCCGTTTTGGGTCAAAACAGTTGCTCAAAAACTGTAGGTTAGAGGGTCTAGGTGGAGGGGCAACACAGTGTCTTTAAAAAGTGGTAAAGTCCAGTAAAAGTTGTGGAACTGGATGGATGATGGGCTGGGAGGCATTGGGTGGGTGTGGCCTTGACTCACCCACCGCTCAGGGGGCAAATAAAAGCCCACGCAGCCATTTGTGGGATTATGGCGTAGCGGTGTTGGGATCACGCCTGTGACGTGTGTGTGTGGCGCCAGGCTAATCTCCGGTTTTGTTCTGAACTTGGGACTCAGCCGACATGGAGCAGGACACCATGAGCAGCAGGCTATGCAAAGTCTCCCATGGTGAGTCTGGGGCCCATCCTAGGGTGGGTGCAGGTGTTGGTGGAGAATGGATTGAAGGTGGAGGGGGGGGCCCAAGTCAAAGGGAGGCTTGTTAGTTAATCAAGTGTGTTTTAAAGAAAAAGCGCGTTAGAGCCTGTGTTTGGGTGTGAAGGTGGAAGGGTTCAGCTGAAGTTTAGAGAGAGAAATCTATGTACCATGGGAAGGGTGGGAGGAAAATCTTACTAATTGGATCCCTTTGCCAAACTCCACTAATAGAGTAGATTATTACTTTTTCCTTCCTTCCTTCCATCTTTCCTTCTTTTTCCTTTTTTTTTTTTTTTTTGGGGAAGGAGTTTAAAGATGGCGTCTCTGTGAGCCCTGGCTATCCTGGAACTCTGGGTAGACCAGGGTTTTGAGAGCGATTGTCCTGTGGGAATGCTGGGGGAGGACATTTATTTATGGACTCCTTTGCCAGACTCCACTGGCATTTTTGGGTGGGGCGTGGATTGGGGTAGTGGGGAGGTTGAAGGTAGGTAGTTCTTCTGTGTAGCCCTGGCTGCCTTGGAATTCGTTCTGTAGACCAAGCTGGCCTCAGACTCAGGTCTACCTGCCTCTGCTTCCAGAGTGCTGGGATTAAAAGGTATGAGTCACCATGCCATTTTTTAAAATTTAACAATTTTATTTATTTTGAGACGCGGTCTCTAGGTCAACATAACCTCCTATTCTGGGTTATGTTGACCGGAGTAGCCTCAAGCTCAGAGACTGGCTTGCCTCTGCCTTCCAAGTGCTGGGATTAAGGGTGTGTCATTATGCTTAATTTATTTTTTGGTGGGATTAAAGGTGTGTGTCACCACATCTGTCTTTAATAACAGAAATATTAAAGCCTCTAACTCAAACACTCCCTCCAGAAGTTTTCAGGAGAATATGGAGGCTCACTTGAAGGTCATACTTAGAAAGCTATTGTGATAATCCAGTGAGGGGTTAAATAGTGAGCCTTAGCCTACAGAGGAGAATCTGAACATGGGGAACATTATGGAACCAGAACTGGTGGGAAATGTTTGGAAAATAGAGGGCTACCCCTGACAGGAAGAGGCCAAGCACCCCAGAAGGAATCCTCCACAAGCTTTTTTGAGAAAGTCTCTACATAGCCTGGCTATCCTAGAATTCATTATATAGACCAGGCTAGCCTCTAACTCACAGACCCATGTGGCTCTGCCTCCTGAGTGCTGAGACTAAGGAATGCACCCACATAGCCAGTCTCCCCACAAGCCTGGCACAAGTCTACTCTGACTTGAGGGCTTGCCGCGCACTGGTTTATTTTACAGGTGTATGATGCATACTGAGTACGTTAATCCCGTTTTCCCTCAGATCTCCTCCAACTTCTCCTCTCATGCCCTTTTTAAGATTGCACGCTGAGGGGTTGGGGATTTAGCTCAGCGGTAGAGCACTTGCCTAGCAAGCGCAAGGCCCTGGGTTCGGTCTCCAGCTCCGAAAAAAAGAAAAAAGAGAAAAAAAAAAAGATTGCACGCTGAGTTTAAATGGATTTATGTCTTGTTCCTTTTTTTTTTTAAAGATTTATTCATTTATTATATATAAGTACACTGTGAAGTTGTCTTCAGATACACCAGAAGAGGGCATCGGATCTCTTTACAGATGGTTGTGAGCCACCATGTGGTTGCTGGGAATTGAACTCATGACCTCTGGAAGAGCAGTCAGGTGCTCTTTTTTTTTTTTTTTTTCTCTTTTCCCGGAGCTGGGGACCGAACCCAGGACCTTGCACTTGCTAGGCAAGCGCTCTATCACTGAGCTAAATCCCCAACCCCAGTCAGGTGCTCTTAACCGCTGAGCCATCTCTCCAGCCCTTGTTCCTTATTTTTAGGAACCCACAGAATTTCATATATGCCTGTGGGTTTTGGGCTTATTTACTACATCACGAATAATTTACCAGTGCCATAACTGAGGCCCCTTCCCTCAGTAACCTTATAAACGGCCACTAAGTCCTTAACTAAGGGTGCAGTTTCATGTCCCTGTTCCCCTCTAATGTTTAAAAATGTGCCTGCATAGCCACAGTTATTATTATTATTTTTTAGAATCTCTATAGTCTCTACGGGTCTGGAATTAAAAAACATTTTTTTCTATTTATTTATATGAGCACACTGTTGCTCTCCTCAAACACACCAGAAGAGGGCACCAGATATCATTATAGATGGTTGTGAGCCACCATGTGGTTGCTGGGATTTGAACTCAGGACCCCTAGAAGAGCAGTCAGTGCTCTTAACTGCTGAGCCGTCTCTCCAGCCCTGGTCTGGAATTTACTATGAAAACCAGGCTGACCCTTAATTCACAAAGATCTGCCTGCCATGTGTCACTGTATCCAGCTTGCCAAAATACTATTAATTCTGTTAAAATTAATAACAACTCTTTTTTTTTTCCCCGGAGCTGAGGGCCGAACCCAGGGCCTTGCGCTTGCTAGGCAAGCGCTCTACAGCTGAGCTAAATCCCCAACCCCAACAACTTTTGTATATATTCTGTAACTATTTTCTTCATGGTAAACTGCTTAAGTTCAAAAAGTACAATTGGCATTGAATCAAACTTTCATATTTCTAATCTAGAACTCAGTATTACATGTTGTTTAATTACAATAATATCCTTTTGTTTTTGTTTTTTGTTTTTTCCAGACAAGGTTTCTCTGTATAGCCCTGGCTGTCCTGGAATTCACTCCTTTGTAGACCAGGCTGGCCCTCACAGAGATCTGCTTGCCTGTCTTCTGAATACTGAGATTAAAGGTGTGGACAGCCACACCCAGCAAATAATATACTTCTAATTGTACTTTCCCATTTCCACCTCCAGAGGCAGGAGGCAGAGGCAGGTGGATCTCTGAGTTCAAGACCAGCCTGTGGAGAGAGTTTCAGAACAGCCAGGGCTACACACAGGAACCTTGTTTTGGAAAAGAAAAAAATGTTTGCAGGACAGTCAAACAGCAGTGCTTGGCCACTTTGTTAACCTGGGGGTGAATTCCTGTCTTTATAGCTGCCTTTGCCATGGGATTTGAGATGGGATTTTTGCTTTGTCCTATGAGATAGGATTTCACCCTGCAGCTCTGTGTCTAATATGGGCCCAGGTTAAGAAACAAACTGACTGCAGGCATGTATTGATCAAACATGGGATTTTTTTTTTTTTCCTGTTGGTCTCTTTTAAGTTTGAGCTCCCAATTTCTTTATGGCATGCCTAACTTGTCCTGGAACTCACTTAGACCAGGCTGCTTGGTCTATCAAACACAGATCCTGAGTCACGGATGTGGACCTCTCAAGCCTGGTAGCCCCAGATTCACCTTATTAGAATTCTTTTAGGTTGGGAGTATGCCAACAGTGGAATTCTCTTAGAATTTTTAGTGTAACACGAGTGACTAATGGCCACATTGGTGTTCTCTGAAGTCCCCTGCAGTCCCTCACCTAACAACTTGCACTTTAAATGTATCGGGTCATTAGTATTTAGAATGGTCAAAAACAAAACTTCACCTGCATAAACATCTCATTCCATGCACCATTAATAAAACAGTGCTTAACAGTTAGACATAGCCTATTTTACTCAAATGCAAACGCGGTCTGGTGGGATGGCTCAGGTAAAGGTGCTTGCTGCCAAACCTAGTGACCTGAGTTCAATCCCTGGGACCCACCTGCAGGAAGGGAGGTTTTCATCATGTATTTATTTATTTATTTGTTTGTTTGTTTTTGGTTTTTGAGACAAGGTTTCTTTCTGTGACTCTGGCATCCTGGAATGCAGAGATCTGCCTGCCTCTGCCTCTGGAATGCTGGGATTAAGGGCATGTCCCAACACACCCAGCCAAGAGGTTTTATTTGTATGTGTATCGTATGGGACTCTCTACGTGAGTGTGAGCATGCATGAGGAGGTCAAAGGACAATATTGCATGTTATTCTTTGTCTTCCCGCTGTTTGAGACAGGGGCTAGTTTTGGTTGTTTACCAGTGTATATGGCACTGGGATAAGAGATGCACTTTTTTAAAAAAAGATTTATTTGCTTTATGTATGTGAGTACACTGTTGCTCTCTTCAGACACACCAGAAGAGGACGTCAGATCTCATTACAGATGGTTGCAAGGCACCATGTGGTTGCTGGGAATTGAACTCAGGACCTCTGGAAGAGCAGTCAGTGCTCTTAACTGCTGAGCCGTCTCTCCAGCCCCAAGATGCATTTGTTAATGGAGTCCAGCATTACATGAATTGACATTCTGTTTGTGTGGTAAATGCTTTGGGCACTGAAGTACCTTCCCTAGCTCTGGTCTTTTCAATCTACCCATTCTGGTGTGTCCAGGAAGAAAGTGGTAAACTGACAGTTTGACGCCCCTCTTATCATTAACAACATGGAAAGCTCCATTCTCAGACAGAATGAGCTGCTCCAGGCAAGATGCCACCCGCAAAGATCCAAATACCACAGTGGCCACATAAGCATAACCAATGAGGTCCCTTGGTTAGCAAACATATATTCCATCTTGGCTGCCCTGGACCCAGGAGTGGTAACTCGTGTCAGTAAACCTTAGCAGTAGGATAACCCTGGGCTACACAGTGAATCTCGGCCTGAAGTGGAGAGTGCAGAGCAGTCTCTTCTCAGCCCGTCAAGCTCCTGTGACCAGCCATGGTCAGTTAACCCTTGGCCTGTCCTAGGGATCGGGGTAAGGAACGTGTGGAACTTAGAAGTGGAGCAAAAGGAAGTTTGTTCTCATGTGACTTTTCTTGCAGGATAACGAGATGTTGATGCCAGTGTCGCATATGCCTGGGTCTTCTGGAAACAGCGGATTTCATCAGCCACCAGCCCCTCAATATTTACCAGAGTTGATGAGGCCCTATATGGCCTCAGCTGAGGAATTCAGATGCAGTGAGGGAGGGTGGGAGCCACAGTTCATTAGGTCACTACCTGAGAGTGGTGCGAGGTGCCCCTCCCAGCTGACTCCTACACCTTCCCAGAATTATTGTCAGAGATCGATTGGGAGGGGATCCCATGTGATGCCAGTCGGAAATCCAGGTACCCTGGGAGTGGCCATTTCCTTCAGTGAGAATCTGATGTCTCAGGGTGGCCTGCCAAGCCCAGCTTCCTGTGGAGTCTCAGTGATGACCCACAGCAGTGCCCCAACAATGCCTTATTCTGTATCCCCAACAGTACCTGCCACCACGGGCTCTTTAAAACCTGGAATATTTTTGGTCCCAGGCATGCCTTCCGCTGAGCCCCATGCTGTGACCCCTATATGAATCAGATGTTTTTCGGTAAATCCTGAGATGGTCTCAGCTAGGTTCCAGCAGTTGCTACCTATAGACTCCCAAGATTCACTTGTGACCCAGTCAAATGTCCAGGAAGGACCTTTCATGTGTGAGCAGCCCACACCTGCTCCACAGGAGAGAGAGACCTCCAGTACTTCAAGAGGGGCAACCAGGAGACGGTCCCTAGTTTTAAGGCCTTACGTCTGCTCATATGATGACTGTGAAAAAGCTTACACCAAGCGCTCTCACCTCGTGAGTCACCTACGCAAACACACAGGTGAATGATGTGTTGGGTGTTGGGCGGGGAAAGGGGTATAGGAACCTTGGTTCCTCCTAAACCGTTCTTAGATTTATTTTATGTGAATGAGTGTTTTACTTTTATGAATGTCTCTGTACCATGTGCATGCCTGGTGCCCACAGAGATGAGAAGGCTTGGATCTCCTGGATGGAACGGGAATTATAGATGGTTGTGAGCAACCATATGTAGGTGCTGGGAGTCGAACACGGGTCCTGCAAGAGCAACAAATACTTTAGCAGTACCCGATTAACTCTACTCAATTGACCTCCTTGTTACCACCCCAATGTTCTGGGTTCCTGAATGAAAGACATGTACATACATAGGCTTTATGTTTTTATATTTCTTAAGCAGCTCAGTGGCTGGGCCACTTCCTAAACTTTTTTTTTTTTAAAGTTTATTCATTTATTTTATGCATGTGAGTACCCTGTAGCTGTCTTCAGACACACCAGGAGAGGGCATCAGATCCCTTTACAGATGGTTGTGAGGCACCATGTGGTTGCTGGGATTTGAACTCAGGACCTCTGGAAGAGCAGTCAGTGAGCTGAGCCATCTCTCCAGCCCCACTTCCTAAACTTCTATGTGGCCAATTACCTCATATTCCCTAGTTATCACTTGCTAGAACTTATATTCCATCGTGACTGTCCCGGACCCACCCAGACGTGCATTCCCCTAGCTCCTACATGACAGCTATGTGCTCTGTCCTGTACCTCTCAGGCATGGTGTCCCCTCTTTGCCTTCTCCAGGCACCACCTCCTCCTTTGGTCCCTTGCCTAGGAATCCTCAAAGTCTGGCTCTGTATCTCTGCCCAATCATTGGCATCAGCAACTTTACCAATCAAAACCAAGTGGGGGCAGGGCTTCCTCAGTGTCTTGCAGCCGATGTGCAGATTCTCATGCAATTTTGGGGTCCCAGATCAACATAATACAAGCAGCATTAGACCAAACTCACAACACTTAATTCCTGAGCCAATTGTCAAGCTCAACACAGTTGAGCTTGTTTTACACAAGACTACCCTTTCTCTTCCAAGCTTGGAGGCAAGCCCTCCTGGCTCATTAGCCTGCCATCTCATCTGGTGGCCTTTACCTCCCACTGGTCTTCCTTTCTCACCTTGTGGCTTTTTGTACCTAATTTAACTCTTCCCCATTCTCTTCCCTAGGTGAGAAGCCCTACATATGTGACTGGAAAGGTTGTAAATGGAGGTTCTTCCGCTCTGATGAGCTTGGACGACATAAACGGATCCATACCAGATACCGACCACATAAATGCGATGAGTGTAACCGAGAGTTCATGAGATCTGACCATCTCAGGCAGCACAAGAGAACTCACCTGCCCAAGTAAGACTTCCTGCAACCTCAAGCCAACTGTGGACAGACAGATGGGACAGCTGGTCCTCTTGCTCCCGGTCCAGGAGCTTTAGCTCTCTTTCCTGTAGTCTCTAACTCAAGATTCTGTTGCCCAAGACCAGATCATCTCTGGGGTAGGTGAAAGTTCAGATGGAGACAGGAAGATTCATGGGGAGGCCCACATGAAGCTCTGGACACCATCATGGATTCCTCAAAATCTGGTACCCCCCACCCCGCAGATGAGAAGGCAGGGCCAGAGATAGGACTTGACTGCAAAGCTCTTACCTCCCGTCAACCCCAAGCATGAAACTCTCTCATGCCTGTTCCATGAAGACCCATGTTCTCTCCCTGGGTCTTCCACAGTTTCCAGGGCAAGACCATGAGAAGGGTCTTTGAATACTAGACTTTTTACATCTTAGTGCTGGAAGATACTGGACATAAAATGTGCACAGCATCAGATTCTCTGGCCTTCACTGTCTACATGCCCAGAGCTTGTCTTTTCCCTCCACTCTTGCATGGAATGCCCGTTTCAAGACATGGCATCTGGCATTTCACGGGGCCACCAAAACCAAGCCTTGTGAGGAGACTAATGCGGATGGGAGATAGGAGAGAGGCAGGCAGCTAATCTCCTCACCCCCATGAAAGCACTGTATTTCGATGACAGCACAACCTGTGGGGAGACCTGCCAAATAGCCAGCAGACAGGCCTGCATCTTCAAGGTTGCCCATTTTGGAACTGTTGCCTTGGGCTACTTCCCATCCTTTCTTTTCCACTTGATGTTCTCCTTCCTATTCCTTGGCTTTGAATGTCCCAAATAAAAGCGTGTAGGCTGTTGAGGTGGCCTGGGGAATGGGAGGGCTGAGGACAAACCCACAGTAACTCCAGGTGGAAGATTGTCGTCATATGCACTTTTGAGAGTCCGTGATCTAGTGTGTGGATCCCTGGGATTGAACTCAGGCTGTCAGCCTTAGCAGCAAGCACCTTTCCCTCATGAATCATCTCGTTGGCCTTTGTTTTGCCTTTGAGATGAGTTATATAGGCTAAGCTGACTGGCAGCCTTCTCGTATTTGCCTGGAAAGTTCTGGAGTTCAAGGTAAACTCCTAACTGGTTGCCTCTCCTGCCTGGCTTTCTGGTTTTGAGGGACAGTAATTATCCTGGTAACTCATCCTGGTCATCTAGAACTTCTGTATTAAATTGGTCATTTTACTGAGCATTAAGCTAATAGAAAAGAAAAGGAGCTCATGCCAAGCCAGTGGCAGAGTCAGATCCCAAGTATCATGACTGTTTTTACAAAGTGGGTCTCTTCCTTAAGACCTGGCACTTTTTATAGATATTCTTTAGACTTAGGTCCAGTCCTGTGCCAAGTGACTATAGAAAGGTGATAGCATCTTAGGCTTAAGGGACCATGTTCAGCCTGGCTAGGTACAGTGTCCCCTGGCAAGTTCTCAAGAGTCAGCCCACAAGCCTCCACGACACAGGACTTGAGGGACAGCTAAAGGATGTACCAGGAACAAAAGACATCACAGATGTGTCATAGTCAGACCTAAAGGACTTAGCCATGCCTCGTTCTCTGGACACGGCCTTGTGTTGTTGGTTGAGCCCTGCACTGGGCACCGTGGGTTTAGAGGCAAAGTCACCATGACTGTTAAGGAGCAGAAAAGACCATGGGCAAAACTTTGTGAATATGTTCAGTGCAGTCAGGCACCAGATGCTCTGGGTAAGCCCCCAATAGCCTTGGTTGTGCTGGCTCTGTTCTGCATGGCCACTGACAGGGTCACTAGCCAAAGCAAGTGTGGGCAGCCATCCTGACATTATGTTAAAAATTAAGGACTTCCCCTGTGTCGAGCTCCAGGCAACTGAGATTAGGGATACCAGAAGTCTCTTGTTCCTAGGTGAATGCCAGCCTATTCTATGAGGCAGGTCATCTGGGGAAATGATGGGCCAGAACTGGTCTTTATCTTCCCCATGACCATGTGTGAGACCAGCAGGATTGTTAGGATGCAAGATGGGTGCTCTTTCCCTGATAACATTTGCCAAGGGTGAATTGGAGAGCAATGGTGACCAGAACTGACCCCTGCCTGTAGATGTCAGAGCTACTGAAAGAGCTGTTAGAAAATGCTGTGAGCTTGCTTGGTATGGCAAGTTGAACATATGATACAACACATTTGCCCCTTGAGCCTCCGGAGATGAAACTGCTCTTGGATTGTTTTAACTGGTACTGTTATTGTCTTCATCATATATGAATCCATTGCTAAACAATGCAGCGGCCAGTTTTGTATGACTTTACTGTTCCTACTCTGTCTGAGCTCCAATAAATTTTAATACAAAGATTTTTGTCTTAAAGTTTGGAATTTCTTTGTTCACATTGTTCTATCAATTACTTCCTGAGTGAGAATGGTGCCCACAAGTCACATGTTTGAATGCTTGGTCCCCAGTTGGTGGAACTGTTTGGGAAGGATTGAGAGGTGTAAGTTGTAGGGAGCCGCAGTTTGCTCAAGATACCCTAAGACCAAACTCTCCGCACAAAGATTTATTTGTCCCAGAGGGCAGAGATGAAGGACAAAGACAAAGAAGGGGAAGGGAGAAAAGAGGCAAGGGAAGGAAGGGTGTTGTAAAATATAAAAAAAATTTAAAAAGTAGGATAGTCTTATCCCCACTAGGTCCAGCAACTCAGTGCCCCAAGATATCTGCTGGAGATCTTAATTCTCAGTCAGCAAAACCTCTCACCCGCTTTGCTCCATCCCATATCACACTGCCAAAGGCCTCTCTCTGAGCCTGGCAGGAATCTCTACCTATCTAGTTCCCAATGCAGGTTTCCATGACAGAAACACACATACCAACTCCGTGGTGGCCCAGAGCAGCTGCCCCACACTCCATTACACTTAAATCTACACATAAAAGAACACACAACACAATAACATTTGACCCAATTGATAAGATATAATTGCCCACCAACAGATTGGGAAAAGATCTTTACCAATCCTATAACAGATAGAGGCCTTATATCCAAAATATACAAAGAACTCAAGAAGTTAGACCGCAGGGAGACAAATAACCCTATTAAAAAATGGGCTTCAGAGCTAAACAAAGAATTCACAGGTGAGGAATGCCGAATGGCTGAGTAACACCTAAAGAAATGTTCAACATCTTTAGTCATAAGGGAAATGCAAATCAAAACAACCCTGAGATTTCACCTCACACCAGTGAGAATGGCTAAGATCAAAACTCAGGTGACAGCAGATGCTGGCGAGGATGTGGAGAAAGAGGAACACTCCTCCATTGTTGGTGGGATTGCAGACTGGTACAACCATTCTGGAAATCAGTCTGGAGGTTCCTCAGAAAATTGGACATTGAACTGCCGAGGATCCAGCTATACCTCTCTTGGGCATATACCCAAAAGATGCCCCAACATATAACCGTGCTCCACTATGTTCATCGGCCTTCTTTATAATAGCCAGAAGCTGGAAAGAACCCAGATGCCCTTCAACAGAGGAATGGATACAGAAAATGTGGTACATCTACACAATGGAATATTACTCAGCTATCAAAAACAATGACTTTATGAAATTCGTAGGCACTCCTCCTCCGCGTTCCGTGAACCGGCGGTTCCCCCGCTCCTGTTCCTAGTCCTCCCAAGTCACAGCCCGATTCTGAGGCCCGAGCCTTAGCCTGGAAAGAACGGCCTCGCCATGGAGGATGCCCTTCACGGAGGAGGACTTAACTGAAGTGAAGAAGGACGCTTTAGAGAATGGAGTTTACCAGAGAAAATCATAGCCGAGAGACATTTTGATCATCTCTGAAAAAAAAAAAATTCTAGAGAAGACACAGAAGAAACAACTTCAAGTAGAAAAAATAGTTTACAGGAAAACCCCAAGGGACTGGACACCCTTGTGGAATCCATTCGCAGGGAGAAAACACAGAACTTCCTGATTCAGAAGATAACAGATGAGGTGCTAAAGCTTCGGAATATAAAACTGGAGCATCTCAAAGGCCTGAAGTGCAGTAGCTGTGAGCCCTTCGCAGCTGGAGCCACCAACAACCTTTCTAGGTCCAATTCTGATGAGAGCAACTTCTCCGAGAAACAGAGACCATCCACGGTCATCTACCATCCAGAGGGAGAGTCCAGCACCGCTCCCTTCTTCTCTACTGAGTCGTCCCTGAATCTGCCAGTCCTGGAAGTTGGCAAAAAAACAGCAGCTTCTCTTCAGCCTCACTTTGGTTAGAAGAGGGGGGGAGTTGGAAACTCAAGTGAGATGTTTCTCCCCCTTACGGATGGCTCTTTCACGGCAGTGACAGGTCACTAAGTTGTTCTAATAGTGGTGCAAATGGTGTGGCGGATATCATCTTTCTATAAATCACGGGATGCGCGTCTTAAATCACAGGTGCACATAACATTCTCTGTAAATAGGATTGGAAGTGTAATGGAGCACACTCTAGGGGCAGCTTGGTGTAAATCATGGTGGTCGTGTACTTTTCAGCATTGTCCTTTTTTATTATTTTAAGTGTTTTGGTATTTTGAACTTTTTTATAAGACTAATTTTATCAGAATATTTCTCAATTTGAGAAAACAACTTGTGGACTGAAAACCCTACAAGTTTTCCGCCTGGTTGTGTTTCCTGGTGATCTGACAGTACATTTTAGCAGTAAGCTGTTCTAACTTTCAGGAAAGCCGGACTTGGGGAGAGCTGCTGACACCCTCAGGAGAATGTCCCACTCCGTGCTTCTGAGAAGCCGTCGGGTTCTGAGGAAACACCTGATGGTGTTGAGCCTTGTGATCTCAGTTGGCCAGAATTTGTTGTATACCTTGCCAGTATGATTGTCTTTGCCTTTTACAGACCTTGTGTCCTCAGTCTTGGCCTGAAGAATGTTATCCCGGCAGGGCGCTCCTTGTAATTAATTTAACACTTGTAATTAGCAAAGTCCTTGCTCTGAGCCTTTCCTTCTCTGCCGATGAGCACTGCCATGTGGAGTTACTGTATTACAAAGTTGCTAACTTTACACATTTAAAAGTGCTGATTATTTTCTTTTAAATTATACCTATTTCTGACATCTAACTCTATATATTTCTATTAAAAAAATTAAGAAATGAAAAGTTTCTATTAACAATAAAAGTTTTTTTAATGTAAAAAAAAAAAAAAAGAAATTGTAGGCAAATGGTTGGAACTGGAAAATATCATCCTGAGTGAGGTAACCCAATCACAGAAAAACACACATGGTATGCACTCATTGATAAGTGGCTATTAGCCCAAATGCTTGAATTACCCTAGATGCCTAGAACAAATGAAACTCAAGACAGATGATCAAAATGTGAATGCTTCACTCCTTCTTTAAAAGGGGAACAAGAATACCCTTGGCAGGGAAGAGAGAGGCAAAGATTAAAACAGACACAGAAGGAACACCCATTCAGAGCCTGCCCCACATTTGGCCCATACATATACAGCCATCCAATTAGACAAGATGGATGAAGCAAAGAAGTGCAGGCCGACAGGAGCCGGACGTAGATCTCTCCTGAGGGATCATAGCCAGAATATAGCAAATACAGAGGCGAATGCCAGTAGCAAACCACTGAACTGAGAATAGGACCCTGTTGAAGGAATCAGAGAAAGAACTGGAAGAGCTTGAAGGGGCTCGAGACCCCATATGTACAACAATGCCAAGCAACCAGAGCTTCCAGGGACTAAGCCACTACCTAAAGACTATACATGGACTGACCCTGGACTCTGACCTCATAGGTAGCAATGAATATCCTAGTAAGAGCACCAGTGGAAGGGGAAGCCCTGGGTCCTGCTAAGACTGAACCCCCAGTGAACTAGATTGTCGGGGGGAGGGGGCAATGGGGGGAGGATGGGGGGGAACACCCATAAAGAAGGGGGGGGGGGGGGGTTAGGGGTATGTTTACCTGGAAACCGGGAAAGGGAATAACACTTTCGAAATGTATATAAGAAATATTCAAGTTAATAAAAAAAATTTTTTTAACCAGAAAAAAAAAGATATAATTGCCCACCTAAACATACAAAGCCTAGTACCATCCATCCCTTAAGAACATTAATAACAACCTATAAATACACAGAGCAGAATCTTAATGTCACCTGCCATATTGTCCTGCCACGGCTTCTCTTCCTCTCCCTCCTGTTTCTTCCTCCTTTCCATTCCAGTCTCCTCCTCTTCCTTCAAACTTCTCTCCTGCCCATCCTTCCTTCTCATCCACTGACAGGCCTCCTCCTATCCTTCCTGTATTTTACAAATTCAATGGGGAGAAGGTTCTGGTGAGGTCACCTAAGTACGCTAGGCAGCTGTCCTTGGGGCAGTGGAATTAACACCACAATACAGAGAACTCCAGGGCACACCACACAGATGGGACAGGGAGGATTAGACAAAGGACTGCCTTTGAATAGAAGATGCCCACAGACAATGAGTTTATAAAGGTAAAGGGGGAAACTCTTAGGACAAGGTGTTTAATTCTGATAGGGCATGTTAGCTAGGTGAGTCAAAGGGGCTTTTGGTTGCTAGAATTCAACGCTTTGATACCTGGATCTTGGTAGTCAGCCTGAGGAGGAGGGAGTGGCCAAATGAGGGAATAGACCTTGGGTACGTTAGGGATTCCATCTAAAGGTTTTTAGCAAGGCAGAGGGAAGGAGGGAGGAGGGCAAGGCCTTCCACAGCCATGTTTGCCAGGCTTGAGCTGCCTCAAGTTCCTTCATAACTTATCACTCATAGACTTTGAGGCGTCAAAATGTCCACAACCTTCCCAACATGATTTCTCTTCTCTGCCTCCTGTGGACATGGACCCTCTGGACCCATGACCCCCCCCCCCCCCCAGTTAAACGCTTTCTTGTATGTGTTGCCTTGGTCACAGAGCTTTATTACAGCAATAGAAAAGTAAGGCGACATCGTGTTCAGAGCAGCGTATGGTGGCACGTACCCGTGATCTCATCCTTCGAGCAAGTGAGAGGAGGAGGACCAGGGACCCGAGGTCATCCTTGGTTACATAGTTTGAAACCCACCTGGGCTATGCGTCACCTGTCTTGAGGAGGAGGATGAGGTACAGGCTTAAACGCTCTTGAGACTGAAGTAAGAGGAACACTTGAGTTCAAAGTCTGGCCTTTTAGGAGGGTGATGGTCTATGTAGTCCAGCCTGGTCTAGAACTTGATATGCAGGCTTTGAAGTTGAGGTCATGTTCCTGCCTCAGCCTCCTGAGTGCTGAGATCACAGGCACGGAATTCACTTTATTGAACTTTGAGGTGTGCTGAGTTTGTTTGTTTGTTTGTTTTTATTTCGATACTGATAAAGCAAGTCCTCTCTTGTGGAGCCATGTCCCCCGTTGCCTAGGCTAGCCATTCATTGACTCAACACCTTGCATTTTTTAATTGTTGCTGCCTCAATCTTCCAAGAATGAGGTCTGCACCACCAGGCCCAGCTTACTCTAACCTTCCTTTGGTTTTTGTTTGCTTGTTTGTTTTTTATCAGGAAATCGCCATGTAGTACTGGGTGGGACGCAGCCACATAGTCCTGGCTGCCTGCCAACCCTCAGATCTCTCTCTGCCTCAGCCCTCAGAGAGCTAAGGTCTTATCTTAAGCACACTGCCTAATGCTTTGTGTATCATATACTTGTCTTCTGGCAAAGGGAAACAAAACTATTCCCAGCCCTGTATGAGTAGGAGTTCATTATCCTACCTACTTAAAAAAATGTTTTTGAGGGCTGGAGAGATGGCTCAGCGGTTAAGAGCACTGACTGCTCTTCCAGAGGTTCTGAGTTCAAATCCCAGCAACCACATGGTGGCTCACAACCATCTGTAATGGGATCCGATGCCCTCTTCTGGTGTGTCTGAGGACAGCGACAGTGTACTCATATACATTAAATAAATCTTTAAAAAAAAGATTTGTGAGAGATTAGAGGTAGACACTGAGGGATTCAGCAGGGAACCTGGAGGTTACTGTGGGTATAGGAAATTCTCAGATTGTGAGGCAGGAGTTGTAGAGAGCAGAGCAGGGTTATTTGAGAGGACAAAGAAAGGCTGTCCAAGGCCCTAACCCTGCACATCTAGCACTCCCAATTGTAATCCTTCTTGTGCATTCCTCAAAAGACTCCTGTGTGTGCCCTGGGTGTTGAAGGGCATCTGGGTTCTTTCCAGGTTCTGGCTATTATGAATAAGGCTGCTATGAACATAGTGGAGCATGTGTCTTTGTTATATGTTGGAGCATCTTTTGGGTATATGCCCAGGAGTGGTATAGCTGGGTCCTCAGGTAGTTCAATGTCCAATTTTCTGAGGAACCTCCAGACTGACTTCCAGAATGGTTGTACCAGTCTGCAATCCCACCAACAATGGAGAAGTGTTCCTCTTTCTCCACATCCTCGCCAGCATCTGCTGTCACCTGAGGTTTTGATCTTAGCCATTCTCACTGGTGTGAGGTGAAATCTCAGGGTTGTTTTTGATTTGCATTTCCCTTATGACTAAAGATGTTGAACATTTTTTTTTTTTTTTTTTTTTTGGTTTTTTTTGGAGCTGGGGACCTTTGGGGCCTTGCGCTTCCTAGGTGGCGCTCTACCACTGAGCTAAATCCCAGCCCCTACATTTTCCTTTTTTTTTTTTTTTCAGGGCTGGGGACCGAACAGGACCTTCGCTTCCTAGGTGGCGCTCTACCACTGAGCCAAATCCCCAACCCCGATGTTGAACATTTCTTTAGGTGTTTCTCAGCCATTCGGCATTCCTCACCTGTGAATTCTTTGTTTAGCTCTGAAGCCCATTTTTTAATAGGGTTATTTGTCTCCCTGCGGTCTAACTTCTTGAGTTCTTTGTATATTTTGGATATAAGCCCTCTATCTGTTATAGGATTGGTAAAGATCTTTTCCCAATCTGTTGGTTGCCATTTTGTCCTAACCACAGTGTCCTTTGCCTTACAGAAACTTTGCAGTTTTATGAGATCCCATTTGTCGATTCTTGATCTTAGAACACAAGCCATTGGTGTTTTGTTCAGGAAATTTTCTCCAGTGCCCATGTGTTCGAGTTTCTTCCCCACTTTTTCTTCTATTAGTTTGAGTGTATCTGGAGGTCCTTGATCCACTTGGACTTAAGCTTTGTACAGGGTGATAAGCATGGATCAATCTTCATTCTTCTACATGCTGACCTCCAGTTGAACCAGCACCATTTGCTGAAAATGCTATCTTTTTTCCATTGGATGGTTTTGGGTCCTTTATCAAAAATCAAGTGACCATAGGTGTGTGGGTTCATTTCTGGGTCTTCAATTCTATTCCACTGGTTTGTCTGTCTGTCTCTGTACCAATACCATGCAGTTTTTATCACTATTGCTCTGTAATACTGCTTGAGTTCAGGGATAGTGATTCCCCCAGAAGTCCTTTTATTGTTGAGGATAGTTTAGCTATCCTGGGTTTTTGTTATTCAGATGAATTTGCAAATTGTTCTGTCTAACTCTTTGAAGAATTGGATTGGTATTTTGATGGGGATTGCATTGAATCTGTAGATCGCTTTTTGGTAAAATGGCCATTTTACTATATTAATCCTGCCAATCCATGAGCATGGGAGATCTTTCCATCTTCTGAGATCTTCTTCAATTTCTTTCTTCAGAGGCTTGGAGTTCTTATTGTACAGATCTTTTACTTGATTGGTTAAAGTCACACCGAGGTATTTTATATTATTTGGTACTATTAATAAGGGTGTCGTTTCCCTAATTTCTTTCTCGGCTTGTTTCTCTTTTGTGTAGAGGAAGGCTACTGATTTATTTGAGTTAATTTTATACCCAGCCACTTTGCTGAAGTTGTTTTTCAGGGTTAGTAGTTCTCTGGTGGAACTTTAGGGATCACTTAAATATAGTATCATATCATCTGCAAATAGTGGTATTTTGACTTCTTTTCCAATCTGTATCCCTTTGATCTTCTTTTGTTGTCTGATTGCTCTGGCTAGGACTTTGAGAACTATATTGAATAAATAGGGAGAGAGTGGGCAGCCTTGTCTAGTCCCTGATTTTAGTGGGATTGCTTCAAGTTTCTCTCCATTTAGTTTAATGTTAGCAACTGGTTTGCTGTATATGGCTTTTACTATGTTTAGGTATTGGCCTTGAATTCCTATTCTTTTCAGGACTTTTATCATGAAGGGTTGTTGAATTTTGTCAAATGCTTTCTCAGCATCTAATGAAATGATCATGTGGTTTTTTTTAATTTCAGTTTGTTTATATAATGGATTATGTTGATGGTTTTCCGTATATTAAACCATCCCTGCATGCCTGGGATGAAGCCTACTTGATCATGGTGGATGATTGTTTTGATGTACTCTTGGATTAGGTTTGCAAGAATTTTATTGAGTATTTTTGCATTGATATTCATAAGGGAAATTGGTCTGAAGTTCTCTTTCTTTGTTGGGTCTTTGTGTGGTTTAGGCAGAAGAGTAATTGTGGCTTCATAGAAGGAATTCGGTAGTGCTCCATCTGTTTCAATTTTGTGGAATAGTTTGGATAGTATTGGTATGAGGTCTTCTATGAAGGTCTGATAGACTTCTGCACCAAACCCGTCTGTACCTGGGCTCTTTTTGGTTGGGAGACCTTTAATGACTGCTTCTATTTCGTTAGGGGTTATGGGGTTGTTTAACTGGTTTATCTGTTCCTGATTTAACTTCGGTACCTCGTATCTGTCTAGGAAATTGTCCATTTCCTCCAGATTTTCAAGTTTTCTTGAATATATGCTTTTGTAGTAGGATCTGATGATTTTTTGAATTTCCTCTAATTCTGTACTTATGCCTCCCTTTTCATTTCTGATTTTGTTAATTTGTACACACTCTCTGTGTCCTCTCCTTAGTCTGGCTAAGGGTTTATCTATCTTGTTGATTTTCTCAATGAACCAACTTTTGGTTCTGTTGATTCTTTGTATGGTCCTTTTTGTTTTTATTTGGTTGATTTCAGCTCTGAGTTTGATTATTTCCTGCCTTCTACCCCTCCTGGGTGTATTTGCGTCTTTTTGTTCTAGAGCTTTTAGGTGTGCTGTCAAGCTGCTGACATATGCTCTCTCCTGTTTCTTTCTGCAGGCACTCAGAGCTATGAGTTTTCCTCTTAGCCCAGCTTTCATTGTGTCCCATAAGTTTGGGTATGTTGTACCTTCATTTTCATTAAATTCTAAGAAGTCTTTAATTTCTTTCTTTATTTCTTCCTTGACCAGGTTATCATTGAGTAGAGCATTGTTCAACTTCCATGTATATGTGGGCATTCTTCCCTTCTTGTTATTGAAGACCAGCTTTAGCCCATGGTGGTCTGATAGGACGCATGGGATTATTTCTATCTTTCTGTATCTCTTGAGGCCTGTTTTATGACCAATTATATGGTCAATTTTGGAGAAAGTACCATGAGGTGGTGAGAAGAATGTATATCCTTTTGCTTTAGGATAGAATGTTCTATAAATATCTGTTAAGTCCATTTGGTTCATGACTTCTCTAAGTCTGTCTATGTCTCTGTTTAATTTCTTATTCCATGATCTGTCCATTGATGAGAATGGGGTGTTGAAATCTCCTACTATTATTGTGTGAGGTGCAATGTGTGTTTTGAGCTTTAGCAAGGTTTCTTTTATGTATGTAGGTGTCCTTGTATTTGGAGCATAGATATTTGGATTGAGAGTTCATCTTGGTGGATTTTTCCTTTGATGAATATGAAGTGTCCTTCCGTATCTTTTTTGATGACTTTTAGTTGAAAATTGATTTTATTCGATATTAGAATGGCTACTCCAGCTTGCTTCTTCAGACCATTTGCTTGGAAAGTTGTTTTCCAGCTTTTCACTCTGAGGTAGTGTCTGTCTTTGTCTCTGAGATGTGTTTCCTGTAGGGAGCATAATGCAGGGCCCTCATTGCCTATCCAGTTTGTTAATCTGTGTCTTTTTATTGGGGAGTTGAGACCATTGATGTTGAGAGATATTAAGGAATAATGATTATTGCTTCCTGTTATATTCATATTTGGATGTGAGATTATGTTTGTGTGCTTTTCTTCTCTTTGTTTTGTTGCCAAGACAATTAGTTTCCTGCTTTTTGTAGGGTGTAGCTTGCCTCCTTATGTTGGACTTTACCATTTATTATCTCTTGTAGTGCTGGATTTGTAGAAAGATATTGTGTAAATTTGGTCTTGCCATGGAATATTTTGTTTTCTCCATCTATGTTAATTGAGAGTTTTGCAGGAGACAGTAACCTGGGATGGCATTTGTGTTCTCTTAGGGTCTGTATGACATCTGTCCAGGATCTTCTGGCTTTCATAGTCTCTGGCGAGAAGTCTGGTGTGATTCTGATAGGTCTGCCTTTATATGTTACTTGACCTTTTCCTTTACTGCTTTTAGTATTCTTTCTTTATTTTGTGCATTTGGTGTTTTGACTATTATGAGACGGGAGGAGTTTCTTTTCTGGTCCAATCTATTTGGAGTTCTGTAGGCTTCTTGTATGTTTATGGGCATCTCTTTCTTTAGGTTAGGGAAGTTTTCTTCTATGATTTTGTTGAAGATATTTACTGGTCTTTTGAGCTGGGAGTCTTCACTTTCTTCTATACCTATTATCCTTAGGTTTGATCTTTTCATTGAGTCCTGGATTTCCTGTATGTTTTGGACCAGTAGCTTTTTCCGTTTTACATTATCTTTGACAGTTGTGTTGATGATTTCTATGGAATGTTCTGCTCCTGAGATTCTCTCTTCTATCTCTTGTATTCTGTTGGCGATGCTTGTATCTATGGCTTCTTGTCTCTTCCTTTGGTTTTCTATATCCAGGGTTGTTTCCCTGTGTCCTTTCTTTATTGCTTCTATTTACATTTTTAATTCCTTCAACTGTTTGATTGTGTTTTCCTGGAATTCTTTCAGGGATTTTTGTGATTCCTCTCTATAGGCTTCTACTTGTTTATTTATGTTTTCCTGGGTTTCTCTAAGGGAGTTCTTCATGTCTTTCTTGAAGTCCTCCAGCATCATGATCAAATATGATTTTAAATCTAAATCTTGCTTTTCTGGTGTGTTTGGATATTGGTGGGAGAATTGGGCTCCGATGATGCCATGTAGTCTTGGTTTCTGTTGAGTGTGTCCTGCGCTTGCCTCTCACCATCAGGTTGTCTCTGGTGTTACCTTGTTCTGCTATTTCTGACAGTGGCTTGACCGTCCTATAGGCCTGTGTGTCAGGAGTGCTGCAGACCTGTTTTTCTGTTTTCTTTCAGCCAGTTGTGGGAACAGAGTGTTCTGCTTTCGGACATGCAGTCTTTCCTGTCTACTGGTCTTCAGCTGTTCCTGTGGGCCTGTGTCCTAAGTCCACCAGGCAGGTTGCTTGGAGCAGAAAAGTTGGTCTTACCTCTGGTCCTCTGGCTGAAGTTGCATATAGGGGTCTGCTTTTGAGCTCTCTGTGAGGACAGCAACCAGGAGGGCCTGTGCCACCTTTTCTGGGAGCCTCCGTGTACTGGGGTCCCAGATGGCTTTAGGTGTTTTCCTCTGGAGTCAGAAATGTGGGCAGAGTGTAGTTTCTTCTGGCTTCCCAGGCGTGTCTGCCCCTCTGAAGGTTTAGCTCTCCCTCCCATGGGGTTTGGGTGCAGAGATCTGTTAATCCAGTCCCTTTAGGTCCCAGCGGTGTCTGGACTGTGGGGGACCTGTTGCTCCAGTGCCCCTATCTTCCGGTACCCAGAGGCCGTATACAGTTTCCTCTTGGGCCAGGGATGTGGGCAGGGGTGGGCACTATTGGTGGTCTCTCCCTCTCTGCAATCTCAGGAGTGTCCACCTGTCCAGGCGGTGAGCTCTCTCTCCCAAGGGGTTTGGGAGCAGTGAGTTGCGGTCCGGGATCAGCGAGGTTGGGGCTCCAGCTAAAAACCGGAAGTGTCCGGTCCCAGAGGAATTTTGCCTCTGTGTGTCCTGAGACCACCAGGCAGGTCGCTTGGAGCAGAAAAGTTGGTCTTACCTGTGGTCCCAAGGCTCAAGTTTGCTTGTGGGGGCTGCTTTTGCTCTCTGTGAGGGCGGCAAACAGGAGGGCCTGCGCTGCCTTTTCTGGGAGCCCCTGTGCACCAGGGACCCAGATGGTGTTAGGTGTTTTCCTCTGGAGTCAGAAATGTGGGCAGAGTGTAGTCTCTCTGGCTTCCCAGGCATTTCTGCCCCTCTGAAGGTTTAGCTCTCCCTCCCACAGGATTTGGGTGTAGAGAACTGTTGACTGCGTCCCTTCAGGTCCGGGCGGTGTCTGGAGTGCCCCTATCTTCCGGTTCCCAGAGGCCGTATACAGTTTCCTCTTGGGCCAGAGATGTGGGCAGGGGTGGGCAGAGATGTCTGCAGTCTTGGGAGTGCCCACCTGTCCGGGTGGTGAGCTCTCTCTCCCAAGGGGTTTGGGAGCAGTGAGCTGCGGGCTGAGATCAGCGAGGTTGGGGCTCTAGCTAAAATGCTGGTCTCTTCTTAATCACCACTAATTTCTTTTTTTTTTTTTTTTGGTTTTTTTTCGGAGCTGGGGACCCGAACCCAGGGCCTGAGCGCTCTACCACTGAGCTAAATCCCAACCCCTCACCACTAATTTCTTAGCTCCAGCTAACTGAAGAAATAAAATTTCATAGATGTGAAAAACAAAGTTATAAAAACAAGGTTTTGAGAAATACATCTGGTGGTCAGGATGCCTATGACAAACTTGTGACCTTTCTGAGAGATACATCTGACGTCATGATGCCCAGTGATATGATAAAGTTTTGGTGGTCAAGATTCTAAGCTAATTAAGCAATAACAATTGTTCTCGGAAAGACCCTACCCTTCCCTGTGGTAGATCCCAAGAACAACCACAAGATGTCATCCTGACCCTGCCTGACCACCCAGTTCATCCCCCCCCCCCTCTAAGGGACATGACAACTTAGCCCTTTCTCAGTGATTCTCCAAGGCCATGTGTAGGGCTGGACGAGGAAAGTGACCAACTGAGCCAAGAACAGCCCCTTGAGCAGGCCAACCAATACCTGACCAGATCCTTTGTCTTGTGCATCACCAATGAGAAAAGGCCAGCTAACCCTGTTGCTGAAGTCTGCCCTCTGTAGTGAATAAAAGTTGTGTGGTTTTTGGGTTCGGGGTTGCCTCTCCCTGTGTGGATGAGCAACCCCATGTATGTAGAATAAATCCTTATACCCTCATGCTATTGTCACTTTGTCAATCTGTGCTCCATGGGTGGTACTCCTGAGGTAATGCCACTATGGGGTCTTACAACATAACCAGCATCAGTTGTCCCAGTCGTCGCTATTTTTCATTCTAAAGCCGGAGCCACATGGCAGAAGATACCATGTTCTGCTGCTTACTGGGACTAGAACACCCCCTCCCCCATTATTCTACTCCCAGCTTTCTGTTTTCCAACTCCCTTTCTGCCTAAGCTTGGCTTTCCTGGAACTTGCTCTGTAGATTGACCTTGAACTCAAGAGATCTGCATGGCTCTGTCTCCTGTAATGCTGGGATTAAAGGTGTGCACCACAATGCCTGGATCTAAATTTAGCTGGGTAGAATCTTTCCAAAAAATCCCTTAGTCTGTTATCTCCTAGAACACAGGATTCAGTTCCATTTCACTTCCTGGTGCCCCTTTAATACGTAAACAATATATTTTATATTTTTCCTTTCTAAGCTTGCTACACTTGCTCAAAACACTCTTGAGAAGACTTAACCAGAGAAAAAGTCTCTCCTGTGATTTTTTGAGACTTTCTTTGTCAATGCAATTACTATAAATCTCTTTACCTTGTTCTCAGGTAGACTGTTCAGTCAAGGGCAAAAAGCAGCCACATTCTTCACCCAAAACTGCAAATACAGTCTCTAGGCCACGTACTGAAGTTCTTCTCCACTGAAACCTCTTGAGCTAGCTCTGCACAATTCAAATCTCTCTCAGTAACAAAGTCTTCCATATTTCTACTAAGATAGCTCATTGAGTCCCATTTAAAGCATTCCATTGCTCTCTAAATCCAGAGTTCCAAAATATACATTCTTCCAAACAAAAGCCTGGTCAGGCCTATCACAGCAATACCCCAGTCCCTGGTACCAACTTCTGTCTTAGAGTTTTACTGCTGTGAACAGACACCATGACCAAGTCAAGTCTTATAAAGGACAACATCTAATTGGGGCTGGCCTGCAGGTTCAGAGGTTCAGTGGTTCAGTCCATTATCATCAAGGTGGGAACAGGGCAGCATCCAGGCAGGCATGGTGCAGGCAGAGCTGAGAGTTCTTCATCTTCATTTGAAGGCTGCTAGAGGAAGACTGACTTGTAGGCATCTGGGATGAGGGTCTTAAACCCATGCCCACAATAACACACCTATTCCAACGGGGCCACACCTTCAAAGAGTGCCTGCTACTCTCTGGGCCAAGCTCACATACAACCTAACCTTTGAATTTCAGTTATTTTTATTGTCTTTGAGTTTTTTGCCTGCATGTAATGTGTCTGCATACCTGTGAGCACTTGGTACCTAGGGAGGCCAGAATAGGATTTGAATCTCCTAGACCTGGAGTTACACGCAGTGAACCATCATGTGGTTGCTGGGAATTGAACTCAGATGCTCTGGAGGAGCAACCAGTGCCCTTAACCACTGAGCCATCTCTCCAGCCCTGATTTCTCCTTTCCCTGCCCTTTCTTTTTCTTTGCCTGCCTCATTAGAAACAGGGATGAGTAGATACTACTACTCCATGCCATCCTGCAAGTCCATAGCTTCTCCCTTAGAGGGGTGTGTGTGTGTGTGTGTGTGTGTGTGTGTGTGTGTATGAGAGAGAGAGAGAGAGAGAGAGAGAGAGAGAGAGAGAGAGAGAGAGAGAGAGAGAGGACAAAGGTTCCTAGTCTTGTTCACCTAGAGCCATTTTGTTTTACCCTAAACCTGACTCCTCTCTCTTTTTATTCTCCCTATGACCCCTCCCCCCCCAATTCTGTGGGCCGCCTGGTTTTGGCTTCTGTTAAACTGCTTGCTTCCTTCACACTTTACTTCCCCCTACAACTGCCAACCAGGATGTAGTTTTTCTGTGTTCTTTGCCTTTAAAAGCTCCGTTGAAACACACATTTGAGACTGCTCTGTGAGAAGTGTTTTTCTCCAGTCAGTTGCTAGCTTAGTGCAGACTCTCAGTTTGGACTTTGGTTCTGCTGAGTGGTCTTTGGGTCCCTCTGTCCCTTCTCTCCACACTCCATCCCTCAATTGTGAGCCGGGTGGGCAAACCTCCCCCTACAGTATCTACGTAGCACACTATCCACACCAGAGTCTACTGCTGTTCTCACTGGCAGGTCTCGGAGAGTGTTTTATATCATGCTAGAGCCCCCAGAATCTTCTCTGACTTGAATTTATGGATGCACAGTGCTTAAGTCAGTCTTCTGAAGGATCCTAGCTCATTTTCCTCAAATCAATGCCACACGATTGGAGCTTGTTCCGGTAGATGAGTTTATCTCGGTCGAGCTAAGTGCTTGTCTTGGGCTGGGTGATGAGGCTGAGATGGTAGGGCATTGGCCCAGCACACAGGAAACCTGGGTTCCATCCTCAGCACCACATACTGTGGTGTGGTGTGGCTGTGGTGTCTGTGCTTGCAATCCCATTGCTTGTGGGATGGAGGCAGGGGTGCCTCGCACTTGCAATTCTCCATCAGCCTCCCGAGTGCTGTAATCAGTGACAGATGCTCCTTACCACACCAGGCCTCACCTACCTTCCTTGTTCATGGCTTCTGAATTTGAGTCATAGTTAGAAAACATTTTCTAAATTGTTTTTTAAAAAGATTTAATTATTTATGAATTTTATGTATGGGTACTTCGTCTGCATGTGCATCTGTACACCAGAAGACACCATCAGACAGCTGTGGGCTGCCATGTGGTGTAGGAATTGAACTTAGGGCCTTCGGAAGAGCAGAGAGTGCTCTTGAACCACTGAGCCATCTCTCCAGCCCCTCTAAGTCCTTATTTAGAGGAATTCACTTCCTCCTCCTAGTGCTTAAACAACCGTGGATATTATACTTACTATTTTTAATTTTGGTTTTTCAAATTATAAATATTTTTGGAGAAAAATACAGTTTCACAAGAAATACTGATTTTTTTTTTTCTTTCAGAACTGTTGGCTTGCAAACCAGCACTAGGCGGCCTAGAGAAACAAACACTTTAAATCCCATCCCATGGGAGGCCGAGGCAGGAGCTCAGAACGTTCAAGACCAGATTGGGCTACAGAGTCTGACTTTATTATGAACAAACAAGCAAACACACACACACACACACACACACACACACACACACACACACACTATCTGAAATCTACTGTCTTTTTCTTTCTTTTCTTTTTTTTTTTTTTTAAAGATTTTATTCATCTATTATATATAAGTACACTGTAGCAGTCTTCAGATACACCAGAAGAGGGCATCGGATCTCTTTACAGATGGTTGTGAGCCACCATGTGGTTGCTGGGAATTGAACTCATGACCTCTGGAAGAGCAGTCAGGTGCTCTTAACCGCTGAGCCATCTCTCCAGCCCTGAAATCTATTGTCTTAAATGAAAAGTTTGCCAAACTAGTACTAGGCCAATTCTGTTTGGAGAAACCAGGGAATTGGAAGTTACCTAGTTGATCAACCGGTTTCCTCTAAAGACCATTTCTTAAAATTTATTTTTGCTCCAGTAATTTATCTTTTTTTAATACTTATTTTTATGTGTATGAGTGTTTTGCCTGCATGTATGTGTGCCTCCTTCGTGCAGGTCAGAAGAGGGTGCCAGATCCTCTGGAACTGGAGTTACAGACAGTTGTGAGCTGCCGTGTGTGTGTGTGTGTGTGTGTGTGTGTGTGTGTGTGTGTGTGTGTGTGTAACTGAACCAAGTCCTTTGCAAGAGTGACCAGTGGTCTTAACAGCTAATCTATCTCTTCAGCCCCCTACCCCTTTGTTTTTTCCAGTCAGGGTTGCACTGTGCAGATCACATTGGCCTGGAACACAGAGAGATGTCTCTGTCTTTGCCTCTGCCTCCAGAGTTGCTGGGTTTAAAGGTTTCATTTTTAAATTATTATTGCTATATAAGTTCCACTGCCTACTCTCTTACTCCAAGCTTCTGCTTGTCCACCAGTGGCCATCTTACTCATTCATTTTGAAGTTCCAGTGTAGCCTAGCAACCACATTTCTATTGCCCTCTCCACCAGACAGGGCGCCCATCCAGCCTCACCACAGCAGCCTCTACAGACCCTCTGCTGACGCCCAGAGTTTGTCTCCCTTGACTCTTAGCACTCTGCCCTTCTGTGGGAATCTGGAGACAGTGACCTGAGACTCCCGTGCCTACCCCTCCACACACAATGACCATCTCTCTGCAGCCTGGAGATCTGTTTCCACCCCCACTTTCCCAGTGGCTACAAACCAGTGAACTTCTGCAACCGTGTATTCTGCATTACCGGCTAGGCCTGCACATTGCACACTGCCGGGTCTATTAATGAGTCCATTAAGTTTTAAATAAAAGGTAATTGGGGGCTTTAATGCTTTAATGTGAAATACTTTGTGGATTGTTATGAGTTTTAGGGAACTTTGAGGGAAATGATTGGGGTTTTAGGATGGGTTCGGAATATGTTACCATTTAAGTTAATGGGATATAGTCTCCTTCCATCCAAAAATTCATGATCCAGCATATTAGCTGTGGATAATGAGGGATAATTATCTTTCCTTTTCATAGTTGTTGCAATGATTGTAAAACCCAAGCACAGCATTACCCTGGTCTCTTCCCCTACCCTACAGAGTCTTGTTGTAAGTTCTTTTTTGTTTTAAGTGTTTTGGATCTTGAATGCCCTTTAATGGCCCATGTGTTGAACACTTAGTCTCCAAGCTGTGGTGACAGTGGAGGGGATGGAACCACTGGGGCCCAGTAGAAGAAAGTTAAATCTTTGAGGGCATGCCCCAGTGCCTCTTCTCCTTTCCATTCTGGGTTTCCTCAGCTGAATGTTGCCATGGCATACTGAGAGTCTCGTGCTCAAACACAATGCGGCCAACGCACCATGGCTGATGCCACCAAACTGTGAATCAACATACTACATATGTCACTGTTTTTGCTTTGTTGTTGTTTTGTTGTTATTGTTTGTTTGTTTGTTTGTTTGACAGGATCTCGTGTAGAACAGGCTGGCCTCAAACTCATGGCCTTGAACTTTTAACTCCTGGTCCTGCTGTGCCTTCCTCCCAAGTATGGATTATAAGCGTGCATCACCAAATCCAGCACCACTTCATCCTTTTAAGTTACACAGGAGTTTTGCTACAGTGAACGGAGTGAACACTGTGGTCTTATCAACACCAGGGATGAATGTCAGACAGAGAACAGCAAGTGGAACAAGAAAAGTTCCAGAGGGGATTGGGGATTTAGCTCAGTGGTAGAGCGCTTGCCTAGCAAGCTCAAGGCCCTGGGTTCTGTCCCCAGCTCTGAAAAAAAAAAGAAAAGAAAAGAAAAAAAAAGAAAGTTCCAGAAACCCATGTATAACTTTATGTAATACTTGTGAGGCTCAAATTGGAAATTATTTTCATTTTCAAAATTACTTTTGTCAGGCTGGATATTGAACCCAGGGGCCTTGCACATGCTAATCAAGTGCTCTCCCACTGAACCACATCCCCAGTCCCAAGTTATTTTTAAGTACATTTGTGATAAACCTAAGAAAGGAAAATTAAGGCAATTTATGTGTGTGAAGTCCTGAGTAGTCATTAATTCTAGATGACAGATGAATGGGGTAGTGTATAGATAGATACAAAGGCACTGGTAAAGTCAGGCATGGTGGTACACACCTTCGATCCTAGCATTAGGGAGACAGAGGCAGGCAAACAGCCTTTAATTTGAGGCTAGCCTGGCCTACATAGGGAGTTCCAAGATAGCCAGGGCTGTCAGAGAGACCCTGTCTTTTAAAACAAAACAGAGAAACAAACAAAAAACCCCAAACATAACTTGAAACAGAATGTCATATTCAATCTAGGAAGCTTACTTTTTTTTAAAAAAAATTATGACAATTTCTTTTTTACTTATTCACTTTACATCCTGCTCACCCGCTCTGGTCATCCCTTCCCACAATCCTTCTCCCCTTCTCCTTTACTTTTGAAAAGTAGGGTACGTTCTATGAGCAACCTTACAAGAGAAAGGGCCCTCTGGTAAATTCTTCTCCATTTACTGGCTCATGTAATCATAGGAACCAGAAAATTTGCATTTTATTCACAGTACTTCCTGCTCTGGGGTTTGGTGGACTTTTTGCCCCTCAACAAATTCATGAAGAAACCAGGCACTGTCTATCTAAAATTGACATGAACTGATCTGCTAAATTAATCTGCTAAATTCTAATGCAGTGAGCCCCTGATCTTTGCTCTTCTTAAAAAATGTTTCCATTTATTGTGCATGGGGGTTTGGCCTGTGTGTATGTATGTCTGTGCGTCTTGTGTGTGCAAAGCCCAAGAGAGTGTCATATCTCCTGGGACAGGAATCTGATGCAGTTCTGAGCTGCTATGTGTATGCTGGGAATCGAACCTGGGTCCCCTGGAAGAGCAGCCAGTGCTCTCAACCACTGGACCATCTCTCTGGCCCCCAATCTTTGCTCTTAGGATATTACTTTGATCTCTCGGTGTATTGGTAAGATCCTACAGAGTGGCCAAGTTCTCCTGAGTCGAAGAGTAAGAGTTCAGTCCAGACAACATCATCAAGGTTTTTCTTATCTTTAGCCCTGCAGAATCAAAGCATATATTCTTATTAATAAGAACTAAACAGAATGGGTTTTTTAAAAAAGAATAATTATATAAGGCAGTTGTGAGCCTTAGAAAGTGGGTGCTGGGCACTGAACTTGGGTCTTCTGCAAGAACAATATACAATCTTAACCACTGAACCATTTCGTTACACACACATGTACATGCATGCACACATACAGGCACAGGGTCACACATGTACACACACAGACACACACACACACACACACACACACACACACACACACACGGTCATCAGGCTTTGGTGGCAAGCACTTTTAGCTGCTTAGCCATCTCATCAACACCTGCATGTATTCTTTTTTTTTTTTTCCGGAGCTGGGGACCGAACTCAGGGCCTTGCTCTTGCTAGGCAAGCGCTCTACCACTGAGCTAAATCCCCAACCCGCATGTATTCTTTAATGTAAAGTGTCATTCAACTGTAAGTGTAAAAAGTCTAATTCGGCACCAGCAAGATGATTCAGTATGTAATGGCGCTTGTGCAACTGCTGACGCCTGCTAGACGTCATGGCATGCTTCCAGCAGGACAGAACGGATGGTCTAAGAAGGGAGTCCACTGTCTACTGTAGGCCCCTCAAGGCTGGTTCTCCTTGAGGACAGCGATCGATGAGGCTGTACCATGCATGACTCATGTCTCTTCCCTGGAGTGGTAAGGGACACCACATAACCTTCCTCCTTATTTGTTTTTAAGGATTTAAAAAAAAATTCCTGTGCATGCTTTTGCCTGCATGTATGTGCCCATAGGTATGACTGGTGTCCCTGAGTGGGGTGTCTGATCCCTTGCAAGTTGAGTTACAGACAGTTGTGAGCTGCCATGTTGGTGTTGGGAGCCCAGGTCCTTTTCAGGAACAGCCCAGTGCTCTTGACTCTGAGCCATTTCTCCAGCCCCAGAGAGAGTTGAGGTGAAGTTGGCAAGGCTATGAGTCATTGATAGGTTCATGGGGAGAGGTCACTGGCCAGGGCCTTCATGGCCACATGCTTCACCGTGATGTTCTTGAGTTCTTCTCAGTCTTTCTGAGGCTTGTCACTGAGTAACTAAATTTAGGGATCTCGGGGGGGGGGGGAGTCTTGCTAAGACAGGGCCCGAGACATTGTAAACCTTCGCTGCTATGACTCTACCACTCTGCAGTTGTGTTTACTGTGTCTCAGCTCCCTTGCCACCACCCTAAAGCACTGACAATTACTGGGTTTGAGTGGAGCCTTTGGATATCAGGAGAGTCCATCCAATTACAAACAATGGCAGATGCTTACCTCAACAGGATCCTGTTTTGGTCCAGAAAACGGCACTACCCAACAAAGACTGGGCGAATGACCAGGATCCCCTTCCAGTGAGTCCGAAGATGAATTAGAGTCCAGCCAATTTTACCTGAACCTCTTGGCTTTCAGAAATAAACTAAAACCAGGCATTAGGGACCTAGAGAGATGACTCAGTGGTCAAGAGCCCCGGTTGGTTTTTCCTGAGGACCCAAGCTTCATTCCCAGCACCCATATGTTGGCTCAGAACCATCTGTAGCTCCAGTTCTGGGGGGGATTCAACACCCCCAGATTCTGGCATCTGCATGTATGTACCATACAGACATACATGCAGGAAGAATGCCCATTCACATAAAAGTAAAGCTTAAAATTGAAAAAAAAAAAACCCAAACAAACAAACAACAAAATATGCCAGCACTGGGAAAGCAGAGACAGGTGTATGTCTGTCAGCAGAGCAAGTTCCGGGACAACCAAGTCGACACAGAAAAACCCTGCCTCAAAAAAACTAAAAAAAAAAACCCTTGAAACAAACAAACAAACAAATGAGAGCTAGGCTGACAACATAAAACACACTCGTGTAACTAACAGAAAAAGGCACAAGTACTCAGTGAAGCTCGGAACGGGATCCAAGGGAGGGGCAGCATAGTACGTTGTTCTCGAGATAAATTTCCAAGCGTTTGATCTCGTCCGTCCCATTGACTGACGAGTGCTAGAAGCCCAGTGGCGCTGTCATACAAACCACATGAGGTTAACTGGAAAGGCTATATCTTTGGGTTTATCCATGCAAAGCCCAGAACTTTCCGATAGTCACTTCCCCTAGAACCCGTGACTCCGACCTCTCAGCCCTCCAACCTGAGCTGATGGCACGACACTGACGAGAGATCATGCTAGGCTGTGGAATCCAATAAGCTCTAGAAAGGCATTTTACTTACATGACTTTGCTGATGCTTCCAGTGCACAAAAATTAGTAATAATAATAATAATAATGATGTTAATATAATTATATAAAACATAAACAATATGTATATGTTATAGATCATATACAGATATATGTTTATGAATTATAAATATGAACATAATTAATAATAATATAATATTTGTTTCAGGGCTGTTCTTGGGCTGGTTTTGTTTTTGAGACAGGGTGTCTCTAGGCTGACCTGGCTTTGAGATCCTCCTGTTTCAGTTCCTGAGTTCTGGTATTACAGGCATGTGCTTTCCTGCCCAAGGCAGTCGTTCATGTGAACCTAAAACTCCTCACTCTATTATTCGACAATGAACCACCTCCTTAAGGATCTCTGTGCACCAGCTAGAGATAAGAAACCGGAATATCAGAAAGCGTGGGAGGGTAGAGGCCTCTTCCTCAAATAGAGATTGCTGATAGCCCGAGAGCTGAGGCCCAGGCTGCCAAGGCTGTGATAAAGAAACAAAACAAACAAACAAAAAAACGCCAGCTCAGAGAGATTCCCCAGGCACCTGCAAAGGAAAGCCCAGAGGCAGCAGAACTGACAGAAACTATCTCTGAAAACAAGTCTCCAGAGCTCTGCAGAGACACACCTGTGGCCTCAAATAGGATCTTTCAGTAAATTTGGTGGGCTCAGGGCCTTCCTCATCCATTAACTTTGACAGCTCTTCCCAAATCAGTTTTCACTTCACTTCATACCGTTCCATTCCGGCAGGCATCCTTGTGGAGATAGGCTTCCCAGTCCAAGACGGTGGTAGAATTGCTTTAGGATCCAACTGATAAGGAAGGGAAATTAGACTTCCGAGCCCAGCTTCCAGCTCCGGCTAGAACTCTAGCCCCAGACACTCCTGCTGGCTTTGGAAGAAGCCTGAATTAAGACTTCAGGGTCAGGCTCCCAGCACCTTCAACACTTGCCAGGGACAGACTCACCAGAGACTTCCTGAGCCTGAGGCTTCCGTCCTGGACAAGACGCTCACTTAAGTCATCCTCTCGAACTTCACCAGCACCTGCAGAATCACGAACACTTATTCCTACCACAGCCTTGGTGGCTCTGCACCTCTGCGGCAGATGGGACTCACTCCCCCAGCTGCCTCCAGCTTCTGAGACCTGCCACTCCCATGGGTGACCTGCAGACTTACTGTGCAAGGAGTCGCTTTGTCAGCACCCCAAAGCCCCCAAAGAAATGCTTGTCAGAGCCCTGAGGGCTCTAAGCTAGCTTCCTGCCTCTCTCTTGAGCTTAAACTGTTTCATCTAAATCCCAGAGAAAGGACTGGAAGAGCTTGAAGGGGCTCGAGACCCCATATGAACAACAATGCCAAGCAACCAGAGCTTCCAGGGACTAAGCCACTACCTAAAGACTATACATGGACTGACCCTGGACTCTGACCTCATAGGTAGCAATGAATATCCTAGTAAGAGCACCAGTGGAAGGGGAAGCCCTTGGTTCTGCCAAGACTGAACCCCAGTGAATGTGATTGTTGATTGGGGGGAGGATGGGAGAGGAACACCCAAAAAGAAGGGGGGGGAGGAGTTAGGGGATGTTTGCCCGGAAACCGGAAAGGGAATAACATTGAAATGTAAATAAGAAATATTCAAGTTAATAAAGAAAAAACAGAAAAAAAAAGGAAGAAAAAATAATAAATCCCACATGCCAATGTACTTTAAGATGTTTTCCATTTTAGGTTGTCAATATTAGGTCCAGGAATCACCCCGAAAACTGTGGGAACACGGATCTCAGTCAGACAGGGCGTTTATTGGATTTAAACCTAAGATTGACCCATTAGCGATATGACTCGGATTTCAGTCTCTGAAGGTATGACCCGGAACATTGATCAGCCACGCCTTATAAGACGGAAAAGACAAGACAAAACCAAAAAGGAGAACATAGGCAGGTGCTAGAAACATCGCCTCATGGTCAGCCCTGACTCAAGCTAATTTAGACGTACAGTTCATATTGGCCTTTAATTTGTTGGGTCCTAAGTGAAATTTCTGATTGTGGAAGTTCTTGAGATTATAGCTCATAATATACAGAACATGACAGGGTCTGTGATCAGCATGACCCTGCTGTGAGTCAAGTCATTTTCCTGTGTCAGTGAGTGGCAGGCAGGTCACAGCTACGCGGTGGGGGTGGGGGACACACACTTAAAGGTTAAGCCCATTGTATTCTTGGATGTCTACCTGCTTCGTTCTTGGGTGAGGGTGGGATAAGAGACAGGTCAGAGACAGGATATGGTCCGCACTGACTGCCTCAACAGGGGGCATAGGGTTTAACATCGGGGATCTTTGGGTTACGGTGGTGGCTTTTCCTCCTAAACGCATTCTCAACTTCTTTGTGGGTTGTTGTTTGTTTGCTGTTGTGGTTTTTCAAGGCAGGGTTTCTTTGTATAGACCTGGCTATGCTGGAATTCCCTGTCGACCAGGCTGACCTCACAGAGGTCTGCCTGCCTCTGCCTCCTGGGTGCTGGGGTTAATGATAAGCACCACCATGCCTAGCTCATACGTTCTCACTGTAGCAAACTGGTGGTTATTGTGTTGGGACAATTGTGTAGTTTCTGTCCTTGTCCCCCGCGAAGTCACCATTAGCCGGAAGAGGAGGTCTGTGCCATCTCCAATGCCACCAGATCAATGGAACTGTCAAAAAGACATTTTTCCTGAGGCCACCACCAGCAGGCCCAGCTCTTTACTTTTAATTGCTAGTATACGAATGTCTCTGTGGATGTATGTACGTGTGAGGGCTGGAGTCCACAATGGGGTGTTGTTCTCAATCCCTGGAGCTGGAATTACAGGTAGTTGTGAATTTCCCAGAGTCAGTGCTGAGTATCCAACTTGGATCCTCCAGAGTAGGATGTGTCCTTAACTGCCGAGCCCCTACCCTGGGTTTATACCGTGAACTTACGCTGTTTGTTATGCTAGCAGGAGGCACTAGGAACTGTGGTGGGGTATCCATCAGAGAAGGCTGCTCAGAGCTCCGGGAGGGGCACTATTACATCTCCCAATGGGTTTAGTGAGTCAAATCATGGCCACATCCTACTTTAAAGAGGTATAGTTGTTCCTAAGGACCATTAATTTTACTGAATTGATATATAATTGGCCATGTAGTTTAAGATGCAAGGTCCACTATTAATCCCACCCTACTGAGAATTGAAGGCCCAGCCAATGATGAATGTGGTGTAGTTAGGGGAGCCAAAGCAATGGACAGGGTATGGATGTATATTTGATGATTTGCCTTTTCCTTTGTTTAAGGTTTTCCACAACATGGTAAGATTTTTTTCTTTCTTCTTCTCCTCCCTCTTCTTCTTCCTCCTCCTTCTCCTCCTCCTCCTTTTTTTCTTTTTTTCTTTTTCTTTTTTTCGGAGCTGGGAACCAAACCCAGGGCCTTGTGCTTGCTAGGCAAGTGCTCTACCACTGAGCTAAATCCCCAACCCCTTTTTTGCTCTTTTTTAATTGGATTTTTTTTATTTACATTTCAAATGTTATTCCCTTTCCCTCATCCAACCACCCACCCCTTCCTACCTCCCTCCCCTGACATTCCTCTACAGGGAGGGGAGGCAGCCTTGGCAGGAACAAGGGGTTTTGCTCCCTTTGGTGCCCAACAAAGCCATTTTCTGCTACATATGCAGCTGGAGCCATAGGTCTGTTCATGTGTACTCTTTGGGTAGTGGTTTAGTCCCCGGAAGCTCTGGTTGATTGGCATTGTTGTTCTTATGGGGTTGCAAGTCCCTTCAGCTCCTTCAATCCTTCCTCTAACAGGGACCTCGTTCTCAGTTCCATGGTTGGCTGCTAGCATTTACCTCTGTATTTGACATGTTCTGGCAGAGCCTCTCAGGAGACAGCTATATCAGGCTCTGGGTCAGCATGCACTTCTTGGCATCACCAATGTTGCCTGGGTTTGGTGGCTGTATGTATATGGGCTGGATGCCCAGGTGGGGCAGACTCTGAATGGCCATTCCTTTAGTCTCTGCTCCAAACTTTGTGTCCATATCTCCTCCTATGAATACTTTTGTTCCCCTTTTAAGAAAGAGTGAAGTATCTGTACTTTGGTCATCCTTCTTGAGCTTCATGTGGTCTGTGGACTGCATCTTGGGTAATCTGAGCTTTTAGACTAATATTCACTTATCAGTGAGACCATACCATGTGTGTTTTTTTGTGATTGGGTTACCTCACTCAAGATATTTTCTAGTTCCATCCATTTGCCTATGAATTTCATTAAGTCATTGTTTTTGATAGCTGAGTAATAATCCATTGTGTACCCATTCCTCTGTTGAAGGGTATCTGTGTTCTTTCCAGCTTCTGGCTATTATAAATAAGGCTGCTATGAACATAGTGGAGCGTGTGTCTTTGTTATATGTTGGGGCATCTTTTGGGTATATGCCCAGGATTGGTATAGCTGGGTCCTCAGGTAGTTCAATGTCCACTTTTCTGAGGAACCTCCAGACTGATTTCCAGAGTGGTTGTACCAGTCTGCAATCCCACCAAGAATGGAGGAGTGTTCCTCTTTCTCCACATCCTTGCCAGCATCTGTTATCACCTGAGTTTTTTTTATCTTAGCCATTCTGACTGTTGTGAGGTGGAATCTCAGGGTGGTTTTGATTTGCATTTCCCTGATGACTAAGCATGTTGAACATTTCTTTAGGTACTTCATAGCCATTCTATATTCCTCAGCTGAGAATTCTTTGTTTAGCTCTGTAAAAACCCCATTTGGGTTATTTGGCTCTCTGGAGTCTAACTTCTTAAGTTCTTTGTATATTTTGGATATAAGCCCTCTATCAGAGGTAGGATTGGTAAAGATCTTTTCTCAATCTGTTGGTTGCCAATTTGTCCTAATGACAGTGTCCTTTGCAATTTTATGAAGTCCAATTTGTCAATTCTGGATCTTAGAGCGTACGCCATTGGAATTCTCTTCAGGAAAATTTCCCCAGTGCCCATGTGCTCACAGCTCTTCCCTACTTTCTCTTCTATTAGTTTGAGTGTATCTGGTTTGATGTGGAGGTCCTTGATCCACTTGGACTTGAGCTTTGTACAGGGAGATAAGAACAGATCAGGCCTATACTCACACTAACACCTTCCTCAGTTTCCAAGGCCAGGCCTAATGATGGTGGGGATTAGACCATAGCCCTGTACTCAAACTGAAAGGACAAAGCATAAGACTCAGGAGGGGTTAGAGGGGCAGAGAGTAGAAGGGCATGGGGCACAATCAGCCTTAATTTCAATGGGCCGTAACCAGGGAGGCCATTGGGCAGCAGATTCTGTGGCATTCCACTTTCAGGCCGGGGTGGAAGACCAGAGATCTTCACAGACATCGGAGTGGACAATCACTGTGGGGTCTTTTTAGGCGGGTCCCAGTGCCCCTTTGTATTTTTGACACAGATATCATTGTGTTCCAGTAAGGTGAAATATGGCAGAATTGGATGTGTGCTGGGTCTCTTGGATAGTCTGATGAACAGCCTTGATGGGGACTGGCAGGACTGGAGGGAGGAATGGTTAGCGTTCTGCCACCTGCTGGTCTCTAATCCTGGGAAGCAATGAGCAAGGTCTTCCTAACCTAACCTCAGAGAGGGCAAATCCCTCCCAAAGTGGGTTTCAGCACACCCCAAGGAAAGCAAAGGAAGGCGGTCAATCCACTCTTTGCTGGCCTCTTGTGTCAGCTTTGGTAGAGTTCCTTTTTAAGTTTAGTACATTTTTTTCTAGCTGCCCAGAACCCTGTATGGGTAACGAAGTGTGCAATCTCTGTGTAAATGTGTAACTATTATTTGAGAGCTTGTTGCTATGAAACCTAGGCCATTGTGAGACCTGATTGCTAGGGGGAAGCTTCAAATCAGGAGGAGCTGCGAAGCTACTATGTGAGGAACTTCAGTGTCGGTGCAGAATGCTTCCACCACCTGGAGAAAATATCTATAAAAACTAGCGAGTTCATTTAGCCTTCCCATCCAGGCTGGTCTCGAGGAGGTCTGTTTCCCCAGGTTTGCCAGGGTACCCCTTCCTGGCTAAGGGCTCTCTGTTTAGGATTTGCTTGAGCACAATCCTGGTGTCTGGCTGAGACATCCCACATTAGACATCCAGACTTGTTATAGACACCTTAGTTTGAGTGACTCAGAAAGTTTGATGGACCCCAGAAGAGTAGTCTGGTAAAGGTCAATTACCAAGGTCCTGCCAGTTGGTTCTTGGAGAGATTTGTGTCTCTAGTGTCCTCCATCATCCTGTAGGTCTGAGCTGTGTGTTTCTTCTTTAAAATGGAGTCTCATTCAGCACAAGGTAGGGGTGCCTCATCAGTTATCAATGGGCGCCCTGTGGTCTTAGGGTCAATTGTTGGTCATCCAGGTCATTGGCCCAGGAATAGGGGACAACAATTTGTAGGGCAAGCTAAATAGTTGTTCGAGGGATAAGAGTTTTCTTTTTTCTTTCCTTTTGTCCTTTCCCAATGTAGTTGAGAAGCCCTCGTTTTCTACAGATCATACTGAGGACCTGGGTGGAAGTAAATGCACAACAAATGTCCCTGATTGGGTGGTGGGCTTTCCTTCCCTCACCTGAGAACCGGGGTCAGACTGATCAATACTGTCCTCCCTGCTGAAGTACCAAGCATGAAGCCAAATCATAGCTTCCACATCCTGGATTTTATCTTTTATCTTGTGACAGCTATAGATGAACACCTCAGTGTTGTCATCAGGCAAGAGGGGAGCAGAATTGAGGACAGTCAGTTAGATTTTTGGGTGGGCCAGGAATGGAGCGTGTTACTGGGTCACACAGGCATTAAACGGTCAGTGTTCTGGTTGTCTAGGAGAAGAGTCTCAACTCTACCTTAGGATGTTGTCTCTGAGTATAAGACTCTTTCACAGATGTTATTCCCACTTTGTTTCTTCCTACCTGTTTCCTCACCTTGCATGCTCAAGATCTCTTCCCCACATCGCCTATCTGCCTCAGACTGTCTCCATTCCTGTCTGTGGCTCTCTATCTGCTTTCTTTCAGGGGTAATGGGATCAGTTCTCCTCTATGCCTCATTTGGCTTATGGGTAAAAAGCCTTGAGATTCTACTCTTTTCCCTCTCCTAACTCTGTGGAGAGAATCAAAGGCTGTTGTCCTAGGTGGCCATGTCTACGCCTGATTGCATGATCCTGGGCAATGGGATTATATATTTGTTCAAAAATATTCAGAACCTAGTATATAATTCCATGCTTTGAGGAGAATAGTAATGCCACTGTGGTTGTGTATTGGGAAGCAGTAAAAGACAGGTTTCTGAGTTTAGGGACAACCTGGTCTACAGACCGAGTTCCAGGACAGCCAAGACTTGAAAAGTCTCATGGCTCTAATTCTGGTGCCTCTGTATTGAGAGTGAGTTTGTCAGGATCCTCGATTGCTGCTCTGGGCAACTGTAGTACTAGGTGTCTGTAGTCTGCCTCTCTCTTTAGGGTTCTGAGTGGAAAATACATTCAAAGTATCCCACATAAATGAGTAATAGTGGAATGAACCCAGATATTAAAAAAAAAAAAGCAGTTGTGCTGCTCATATACTAACTGGAGGACAACAAAAATGTGAGAGACCAAGCCATGAAAAGAAAGCGAGACTTTCCCCAACCCAACATTCCTGTCACACTTTTTAAGGACAAGCCTCAGTTCACTTGTTGGGGACCCCATGAAAACCAAGCTACAGGTATGCCACATCTGGGCTGGGAGGTGGAGCAGGTTCAGTCCATGTCTGCTCTGTGATTGTTTTATTCAATCCTTACCTTTTACAGTCAGCTGCAACATGGACCATGGATGTCTCCATGGCCTTCAGCATCAGCAGGGACCACAGAACCCAGCATGGCTCAGGCCTTTTCCTTGTGAAATACTTCAGGGGCGAATGAATGTGAAGCTCTCAGGGCTCTCAGGGCTACCCAAAGAAAACCTGCAACCCCACTTCTCCCCCCAACAAAAAAATATACAGAGAAAGGAAAAGAAAAAGTTCAAGAGATGGGCTGGAAATATGGCTCAGTGAGTACACAGCCCCCAAGTCCTACCCCTTGATGAATAGGGTGGAAATATAGGACTGACCTCCTGGCCTCAAACTCAGAGATCCTCTGTCTCCTAGGTGCTGAGAAAGGCTAACACGCCTGGTCTTTACAGAAGGTCACAGTGTATTCACAGTAAGAATTTATATGAATTATATTTTTTTTTATTAACTTGAGTATTTCTTATATACATTTGGAGTGTTATTCCCTTTCCCCCCGGTTTCGGGCAAACATCCCTAATCCCTCCCTCCCCCTTCTTTATGGGTGTTCCCTCCCATCCTCCCCCCTTGCCGCCCTCCCCCAACAATTTTAGTT
>NC_046154.1:80172199-80252199 GCF_011064425.1 Rattus rattus
TAAGAAGCCTTTAATTTCTTTCTTTATTTCTTCCAGGTTATCATGGAGTAGAGCATTGTTCAACTTCCATCTATATGTGGGCGTTCTTTCCTAACGTGGGGTTTGGCCTCATATAAACTTTCATAATCTGTTCTAATCTTCTGACTCCTTCTCATTCTCTGGCTCCTCCTGTCTTCACCTGTGTCTAGCGTGTCCTCTCTGTGACCTGTTTCTGTAAAATTCTCCTGGTAAAACTGCCTTCTTTCTCCCTTTTTCCTGCTCTCTTAAGTAGCTTCCCTTTCCTCTCTCTTCTTGTGAGAGTTGGGCATTTCCTGTTTTATCAAATCTTTCTCTGATTCATCACTTTTTCTCAATTAGACATCACTTTCAAACGTGGGTGCTTCCTTCTACAAACTAACTTTACCGCCATGATTTGGGATTAAGGGCATGTCTATATTCTAGCCGGAGGTATTAGAAGTTTGTATTAAGGTCGAGTCAAACCACAACTAGAAATAGGGTTTCCCAGTGAACAACACAATTCCCAGCTATCAAATATCCTGCACAAGCATACCTCTTCTAAAATGAAAAGAGAGTGATGAGTGGTCCAAGAGTCACCCCATAGACTATGTGAACACTGATCTCAGTCAGACAGGAATAAATTTTTGAACATTTACCAGGGACTCAGGAGCCAACTGTGACCCCCAGTCAGAATCCTATGGAGTGTTAAGCCTGAAATCCACACACTTCAGGCTTTAGGGTGAGGGGATTTCATTAGGAACATGTTTTTGTTGTACACTTATCCTGTTCCCATTGGTTGAGGTATTGAACTGTGGTGGTGGACTTGCCTTGCCTAACATTCATGTCTTAACTTGCCAACCAGGATGCCAGTTACCCATGTACATGTCTTTTTCTGTCAAGTAGGATGTCAATTCCCTGGGAGATCTTGGAAATTTAAACTTTACTCAACCCCTCCGCAAAATGGAAAGTTACTCCAAATGGCTTCTTGTACTGGTGCAGGTGTCTTTCTGTCTCTCTTGTGTTGAGGTCCATCCCGGGGGCAGCTTACCATCCACAGCTGCAGGAAGTGCTGCCCAGTGGTTGGCTCTGGTTCAAGCTTATCGTGGCTAACTCTACAAAGCAGTTCTAACTGACCTCCATTGTGGTTGGCTTCCAAGAACACCGAAGGACAGATCATAACAGAATATACAACCAAGTCAGGCATGAGAATGTTTCCTTGTAAGAGTAGTAACTGCATGAAATGGCTGGCTAGACAGGCAACAGCTACCCACGCCTTAACGGTGAGCATAAGAAAGCCCAGACCAAAGCAAAGTGAAACCTAGCAGAGCAAACACCAAGTCCTGAAGTTTCATAGTCAGCATCCAGGGCTCTTTTGGCATCATCTCAACAACAAAGGGTTTGGTTAGCCCTAGGACTCCTCCTCTGCTGCTTGTTGCTCAAACAGCCTCTTTCCTGATCCAGATCCCTTCGGTACCTGCAGCTTTCACAATGGATGCCACAGAGCTCTGAGTAACCCAACATCCTGAAGTCTAGTGAATGTTTCAAAAACCCTCTCTCTCTCTCTCTCTCTCTCTCTCTCTCTCTCTGTGTGTGTGTGTGTCTGTGTGTGTGTGTATGTGTGTGTGTGTGTGTGTGTGTGTGTGTGTGTGTGTGTGTGTGTACACTCGGTCACTACTCTCCAGTACAAAGTACACGCCAATCCACTTAGAAACAGTTTCATCAAGAGACACTTTGCCCATGAAATTTTCCTGATGACAATTGTAGAATTTCAAGAGGAAGTAGCATAAAATGTTATTGTGCTCTGTCTAATTTGTTTAGCATCTCTTTTTCCCACACAGAAATACGTGTCTACAATCTAGTCCTTCCTCTCTCTCCCTCCCTGCCTCCCTTCCCCTCCCTTTTTCCCTTCCTCTCCCCACTTTTCACCTTCCTTTCCTCCTCTCTCTCCCCTCCTACTTTCTGCTTGTTTTCCTTCCTCTTTTAGAATAAGTTGGCCTAAAACTTTTATTCTACAATTTAAATAGGATCTACAGCTATAATCCACCTTTACTGAAAGGATCAATAGAGAGACATTTTAATAGCCTTCTTTGGCAGTGAACTGAGTCTTCCTGCCTCACTGTACTGACTGCTAGGACTCCAGGTGTATACCACCAGGCCTGACAGCAAGCTTTATTTTTTATCATTGCAGTTCACTAAAAGTATCCAAAGTTGAGCCTAAATGTTTCTTCTTTGACTTATTATATTGAAAGATAATTATATTATTATGAGCAAAATGCAATAAAAATATATAGAACTCACAAATGGCCCAGTTGATTTACACAGTTTTGTTATTCCAGGCTCTCTTGTTTCTAAAATTCAGCTGCTCTTGACAAGAGGCAGCAAACAGAGCGGAGGCCGCTGCATAAGTATGAACATGTGCACAGTCAGCCCCCCACCCCGTGTTAAAGTGTCTCTCTATTGCTATTCTCAATAATTTTTAATACCTGCGGATTCTATTTCAGTTGTGGACCGTGTCGGTGAGTTAGTGATAAATGTAGACCATGTGTCTCACAATCAATCACATATACATTTGTATATTAACATAGATTTCTGCATGCGATAAGGATACTGTTTTTATCTCCATGAAATACTCCATCAAATTTTAATTCATATTACTACTGTGAAAAATTTATATCTCGAGTATTTAACTTTTGGATTAAAGAAAAGAGAATGTTAGATATTTTACCCATTTTCTCATGAACAACATTGCCCCAAGTTTTCCCGGATCCTATGAATTTTATGAAAAACAATGCTAGCCTTTGAGATGACCCATTTTCAACACAACCTGCCTTTTACTGATGCACATGGTGGTGACATCCTCAGTGTCCCTTCCTTTCATGCAAACATGAGTGAACCTTAAATTCAGTTCCCAGAAGAGACACTTGCTTTAAACAGAATGCATGCTTCCCAGAACACAGCTTCCAAGCTTCCATAGCTGCCCATGTCTACCACAGGCAGAGGTTTAAAAATGCTTCCTTCAAAGAAAACTACATTTAATAATGTCATCATGATCCCTCTAAGGTTCCTGTGGTCACTGATAACACCCAAGCTCCTCCGGTGCATGAATGTTGCGAAACTTCATAGAAACATGAATTCTCACCACCCCTTCTTCTGAGATAAGGCCATTTAATATTTACTTTTTCATTACACATATATTTTCAATTTTTTACATCTGCTGAAATATTTATCCTAAAATATAACACATGTGACGTAGGAGACTAAGCCTTGATTTGGCTTATGGTCCAAGGGGATACAGTCCATTGTGAAGGAGGGGGCATGGCAGTAGCGATTGACTTCAGTTGGGCTTCTGGGAGCTCACAGTCTGACTTTCTCACGCCTTTCTGGTCACGAAGCAGAAAAGCCACCTCAAAGGACACAGCTTCTTTATCTGCATCCCCTACCCTATCACAGTCTCTCCACCACTCCCCATAACAGCACTACTGGGTAGGTACCAAGTGTCCAAACTCACGAGCCCATGGAGGATATTTAGCATGTAAACTACACAAAACGTAATAATGAGTTTTGAATGGCTTCCCCTATGGTCAGGAATTAGGTAAAGATGCAATTCTTAATAGTTCTATTCAACATTATTCTGCGGTTACTAGGTATTATAACAAAGTAAGAAAAAGAAGTAAAAGCACACATACTAGAAAATTAAAATAAAAGGCCTCTCCATTTGAAGTTGGCATGATTGTTAATATAAAAATTGAATTTTATGAGATTTGAAAATTCTATCTTTATGAATTTATAATTTATCTGAAAGTTGGTTCTTGGCTCTTACATACACTGACTTTACTAGGACCCTATTAAGAAACCTCAGACTAAGGATTGATTGATAATCCTTAACAATGAAATAATTGCTCAATTTCTATGATTTGCAAAATGCATTTATACCTACAATTTCATATGAACTTAAACATCTGTGGAATCAGAAGGGCAGAGTTATTATCCAAATAATTTGACAGTTACCCAAATTGGTGGGCATAGAACGAGAATTGGGGATCTAGGGTAGGAAATTGAATCTAGAATAATGACCTTAGAGTTGTGAGAAAATATTAAGTGGAAATTATTGTTAAAATCCTTATATCTAAATAAAAAATGGCTGCGTATATTCTAAGCTACTAGGAAGACCGTATTTACATTTAAACAATAATAAAATATACATTACATCTCTCGAGGGGTTAAATCCCTAGACATAGTTCTTGAAGAAAGAGAGATAAAAAATGGTATAAGAACTCTTGGATTAGTTTATAAATATACTATTCCACATGGCTTGTATTTATATAGACTATTTTTTATCAGAGGTGAGACAGCTAACTGTGGGTCTTTTGAAAAAGTTATGATCTCAAATTTTAATATGGGTTTCCTTTCAGGTAATCTGCTTCTGTCATTCTTAATTTTTTTAAAAGATGCAAATACGGAGCAATTGATTTTAATACAACGAGACTTTATTTTACAAAATATTCAAGGTTGAGAATGTAGAGTTATGCAAGCTAACATATTTTTAAAACTACAAAGAACAGTTACAGCGAGAGGACAGGTGCACTGGAGCGAGATTTGGGTTTGAATTCTTTATAGTTATATGAAATTGGGCAACCTTTTCCTCCGTGGACTTTTCTCTCTTTCTTTTGTTTTTATTCTTTTAATTAACTAATTTGTGAGGCAAGGCCCACGCGTCCCAGGGAGCCTCAAACATGCCATGTACCCTCCAGTCTTTGTCTTCCAAGTGCTGGGATTATGGGGCGTGTCACCACATCTAGATTAATTTTAATTATTTGAATTGCAAAATAACAAAGTTGATATGTCAGGTATAGATTACAAAGGTCAGAATGAAGGTAAATAAGATACTTGCATGTTAAGTTCTTACAGGATGGCAGCTGTGAACTGCATGATAATGTCCCTTCCCTCAGTTCACATGCTGAGACTGCTGTTTTAACAGCTGGAGGTGGGGCCTTCAGTAGACAACATAAAGAAGGTGGGTCCCCACCATACACTACTGCTGTTGTTACTTTATTTTTCTTACTCTTTCTCTGAATAACCGCTTCTGGTCTTGATTTCATTCTATAATCCAGACTGGCCTCAACTCCAAGCAATGGTCTTGTCTCAGCCTCTCCAGCCCTAGAATTGTAGGCCACGGTGCCTAGCCAAGACTAGCATTCTTATAAAAGAAGACGGGGGAATATTTGCTTCCCATCATGCAACAGCATAGAAGGCAGCCATCTTTAAGCTACTAAGAAAGCCTCATCGAAAACTGAAATTGCCAGCCTTTATAACTGTGAAGAATAACTGTATGCTAAAGCCATTCAGTCTGTGGGATACACTGTAGCAGCCTGAACGGGATAGATGAGAGAGAGAGAGAGAGAGAGAGAGAGAGAGAGAGAGAGAGAGAGAGAGAGAGAGAGAGAGAGAGAACAGGAAAACAGGGAGAGAGAGAGCTAGACTAGAACTCAGCCTGCTCGACCTCCAGTCTCCTGTTCAACATGCCAGGCTCTCTCTCACCCTGTGATTGTGTGAGAGGAAATTCTGTTGGATCACTGGAGGTGTCTGGGAAAAGACAAACCATCTCTATGTGCAACCATTTTCTCTTTCCACAATGTGGAAAATTTAAACCTTTCGGCAGACAGCTTGCCTGCACACTCTCAGGAGGCACAGAGATCCTGGCAGGCTCTGTGCTCCAAAATCACCCTTCTCCAATTACACTCCCCCAGGTTCTTCGATTAGCAAGCCCCAGCAGCTTCGCTCTGCCGAGCCAGTCTGGGGTTGTGGCCTAATGTATCACAGGTGGGTCCCGGCTCCAAACTCATTCCAGATGGCCTCAGTCTAAGCTTTCCAGCAACCCATTATATTTTGGCTATCCCGGGATCATTAATGATGCTGAAGGACCATGAGTCTTGAAGATGGCAGGGGCAGGCATTGAAGCCCGGACCTTCGAGAGACAGCTTGTTGAAGCACCCACCACAGTACATGCATTTACCAGGAACAAGCACGTGCTCACCTTGACTCTCAAAGGTCACTGTGAGGGGCCCATGAATTTGACATTGTGAATGGTCTGTCTGCTTGGGTCACAGAACAAGTATAAAGAGATCATCTGTGCTTTTACAGAAAATAGCTCTGTTGCCTCTGGGCTCTAGAGAGAGTAAGGATATACCCTTGAACCCCAGTAATTACGGCACCAGTTATTTCTTAGGAGGGGGGCATGCTGGGGCAATTATTTAGGGGCACAAGGTGAACCTCATGCTTTTTAACTCTTTAATAGCCACACCACTGTGGGCAGTTTGTAAATTGCATCTTTAGACTATATTAAAGAAAAGACCCTTACTCTGCAAGAGAATCTTCAGCTTCTTTTGGGACTGGAAAACTTCCCAAGGCAGATGCTCGGAGAGAAGGAGCAAGCATCAGGCCGGTATTCAAGAGAGTTTTAAATTTATGATAATGCTTCACAGAAAAGAAAGGTACCTTTGGAATTATCCATGTTTTGTGTTCTTGAAGGGCCAACCCCTTCTAATGAGTCAAAGACAACAGGGCTGAAGTCCGTCACTCTAAGATTTAAAGTTAGAGCTCATCACTTGCAAGGCTCCTCCGGGGAGCCCACTCACTGGTTGGTTTGTGACAGTCATTATCTGTGAAATGGATCCTCCCAGCACAAAAAGTGTGTGGCCTTTGTTTGCTTCCTTGTGTTTCTAGGTTCAGCCCTGGTGAATTTGGGTATTCGTTCTCTCATTTGGCCCTTCCCCCATGTGTCTGGTCTAGGCTAGGATTCGTGCTGGATGATACAAGCGATTTGGCATAGGACATATACAGACTGGACTCAAGTCAACAAGTCCCGAGCACAGCATACAAAGCCATGTCTGTATTCCTGGGGATGAGAGCTCAGTGGTTCTCAGGTTAGATATGCTACAGGGTGATTATTGATGGCATGCTATGTTCTGATAGCATTGTGCTATCATCTGGAAGATGACTGGTGTGGCTGACTTTGTTTGACTGTCTCTCCAAGGCCATGAAGGAGAAAAGGGTCTGAATTCCAGGGAAGCATGGTAGGAAGGACAAAAGCATCAACTGACATCAGCAAATGAGCTCCGACCCGTTCCTTCAAACACTGTATCAGATCGCTAAGATTCTCAAAACCCAGTACAACATTGTACGTATTTTCCCATACTGTACATGTGGTTGCTACCTGAAATAACAATTTTTAAACATTTGGCATTTTGTTTACTCCTGAAAAATGACAGTAATGTCCCCAAAACACAAGCACTGCTAAGGTTGAAAGTTCCTTTCAAGGACTGTGATAGAAATTGCTACATGCATCTCCCAATTCAGCTTCCTCTAGCCCTCCTTTATGAGCAGAGTACTGATTTAATTCTGGCTAAAAGAATGCATTTCTTGGCCTTCCTTTGGCTGGGGGAGATGGCTGGGTTAACAAACAACAGGGCTTTCTGGATCTGTGTAGCAGGGGGAGCTATAAGGTTATAACTGTCTGACATTGGACATAGACCTAAATAAATAGAACCTGATTCTACCGGGAGCCTCGGTCTGCAGTAAGTGTATGTGTCAACCCTACATGTGTTACATTTTCACCTCAAAGTAAGCTGCTTCCTGTTTCCTCTAGTCACCCCTCCAAGGCCACACAGTTCATTAGTGACAGGGTGGAGATTTAGGCCGTATTCCTTCCACTTCAAATTGGGGCTGGCAAGAGACGAGGAGCAGTTGCCTGAGAACAGTTGGTGACGACTCCACGACCCTGTCCTTCTTTAGTTTCTGGACTCCAGAAGCGTTAGGACAAACTTGTTGACAGTCAGCTTCAGTTCTCTGTAGCGTGTGTGTTGGGGGGGATGGTAGGTAGTTACGCAGGCGTGGGTTGAGGGAAAGCAGCGACTCTGAGCGCTTCACGTTGGTCATTCTGAGAAACAGTGCAGGCTCGTTTGTTTATTTGGACTGCGGCAGAGCATGTGCTAGCATCTCATCACCTGGCCTGAAGAGTGGACCCCTTGATGAGGACCTGGTTCCAATACTCATTATGGAATCCAGTTTGGCTTGCGAGCCAAGCATCTCTCTTTTCTCTCCATGTTTGTCTTTGCAGCCTCTCCAGCATACCTCTGGGCTGTCTGGGCTGCTGTACAATGTAAAATTCATGATCAAACAGAGGCCTGAGGGCCAGCTACTTAGGCAGGACTCAAACAAGCTACATATGTGTGTGGGAACCACACACGTATACACATATGTGATGTAAACTGGTCTCTGTACCAGCTCAAGGAAAAACAATGAATAGAGAAGGTCTGGGTTGGTGTTGGTGGCAGCTGGGTGCAGATCTGCCCACTCTCTTGTCACTGTCCACACCTGAGGAGCCTGCTGCTGCTGGTTTCCCTCCAACACCCACACTGTTCTTTTTCTGCTTCTCTGCTCCAATGTCTGATGTCCTTCTTCCTGGAACACCACCTGTCTACCTCTGCTCCCTTCAGGAGTTGGTTGCAGTTAGATGACCTCTAGATGACCTCCAGCAGAAGTCAGTGACAATAGAAATGACATATTAGTGACTCCAATTTCATACATCAAATACCCCCAAAGCAAGAGCCATATTATAAATATTTAAAAATAGGGATTTTAATGTATTGACTATGAATGTTAATAATAGTACTTCATAAGTGTTTAAATATGAAATTGTTTAAGTAAAATGAAATGCTTAATACATTTCAAATGAAATTTTATAAGCATGATAAAATCAAGTTAAACTTAAAAATATGTCCAATATGACGTTCTAATAAATCAGATAACAACCAAATACTTTACATAAGTCTATTTATAACAACGAAATACTTTACATAAGCCTATTATATGTATGAAATTGAAAATAGATCTGAGTTTGAAAACGTATGTAAAAACCAGCCTCAGTTGATTAGTTAGAAAGCATTTGATGAGAAGATGATTATCAGTCTCATTGGTTCTTATTCTGCTCTATAAAAGTTTGTATGCAAGCCAAGGCCTGGGTGGCTTTAAGGTAAAGGAGCTATTTATAACTAAAGAGATTCATAGAAAAAAGCTTCCTCTGGGAAAGATATTTTTGTGTTTGATTTTAAAAAATGTGTAGGGACAAGCCCTCAGTCTTTCATGGCTGCCACCTGTATATTTCCTTTGTGTGAAATATACACCCCTTACTCCAGAAGGGTTTCATCTGGAGTAAGACTATTCCAACCATGTTAGTAAGGGCTCTAAGAGAAGCACTAGAAGTGTTGTGAGGAGAAGATGGGAAGAGGGAGGGGGAGTATTTCTTTCTAATGAAATGGTTCTTGCAGTTGTGTAGGCCTCCCAGTCCACAGTTGGCCAGCTAGGGATCAAGTGAGATATTAGACAAGCCAGCCACCACTGTGAGTCCCTGTCTCAGGCACAAGATACTTGATGCTCTAGCACCAGCACAGTCAGAAGACCATGTTCTCTGCCGTTCTCTGCCTCTGCCTACAATTCTCTTCAGGGCCTAAGTGGACTGGCCTATCCTCACTCAGGACAATCAATTTCACTCAGTCGGATGAGCTAGAAGCTAATATTATCCAGAAGCATCCAGATGTAGACACTCCCAAGAATCATGCTTCACCATATACATAGGGCCCTTCGTGGTCTTCTGAAGCTGACTCATGCAGTTAAACCATCACACCCTTCCCGATGCTCCCTCAGCCCCTCATGCAAAACATCCTCAAGATTAAGGAGTCAAAGTACATATTCTAACTGACCGCAACTTAGATTTAAAATTTAAATGTAATCTATAAGTGAGAACTAGAACCAATAATGTATATAGAGAAAGAGATTTATTGCATGGATTGCCTCACACAGTCGTGGAGGAAGTCTGTAAATCCAGGAGTTCAATAATCTGCCATCTGCCAGCTGCAGAGGAGGGAACTGATGGTGTCATTCAGTCTAAGCTTAAAGGCGTATGAGTTATAGAGTAGATGCTGTAATTTCTGTCGTTAAGTCTGGAGGAAAAGTAAGAACATCAGTGTCTGAGGACAGAGGGAAACGCCTCCTTCTCAGAGGAGAAAATTAAACTGCTTGTCATCTGTCTTTTAATTCCACTTAGGTGGACGAGATGATGCCAATACATGGTAAGGATCTCTCTCTCTCTCTCTCTCTCTCACACACACACACACACACACACACACACACACACACACACACACACACACACACACACACACCATCTGTGGTAGTTACTTCTGTTAACTTGGCACAATCTAGAATACCTTGGGAAGAGAGTCTCAGTAAGGGACTGTCTGGATCAGGTAAGCCTGTTGGGGAAGGCATGTTTGCCTCCTGTAGGTAGATGATCCAGGATGTATAAGAATAGAGGGGGCAACCCGAGTTCCACCAGTCACGAGGATGTCACTGCTGTCTTCTGACTTCTGCTTCAAGTCCTGTCACTTTGACTCCTCCTCTGTCTTATCTGGAACTGTGAGATAAATAAACCCTTTCCCTATTAGGGTATTTTTTGCAAGGCTATTTTATCCAGAAACAGGAAATGAAATTAAGATAGACTTCATTGATAGACTTCATTTATATAGACTTAACTTGGTGTCACAGATTTCCAAAAACCAATATGACAAGTCCTGATACCTTATCCTTCTCTGCATAGGACTTGGCAGACTCACTTGTGTGGATATTTACAGCATATCTCTCAGGACCGGGTCTAGGCTGGGCCACATATACAACAGGGAAAGGGAAAGGCTCCCCTCGACTTACACAGCTCCCACTGTTAGAGAAACGAGTGCAATTACCTAAATGTGTGCCTCTAATTGTATAAATCTGGATGTCTGACTGTGGAAGAATGTGGCAGGACACCTAACACAGGTCAAGAAATTAGTGGGAGTCTCTTGAGAGAAAATCACATAAACAGAAACATGAGAGAAGAGCTGAAATTAGCAGATAGATGAAGATGTGGGTTGGTGGGAAAGAAATCAAATTTCTTCCACCCAGAAGAACTAATCCTTTTGAATGACCTCAGGCCTGAAGATGTTTAACTTTTGAGGGGTACTGAATAAGGTTAGTTTCTTTTCTCCTGTACCTAGCCTGCTAGGGAAAGTGTTGTAACAAAGGAGAAGGGAGAGATGCTGGCACACGACAGACTGTAGAGAGGTCTGTGCAGCTTCTTTGCAAATTAGCAAAGGCTCCTGATCTGGGCAAATAGACCCCTACCACAGGCATGGTTAGGCAGTCCTGGCTCAGGCTTTGTGAATGAGATTCAACAGATGTTGGCTAGCATATTCACCAGATCAGGATGCAATAACAAATTATTATATTACATTTGGTGGATTAAATAGCAAATAATTTTTTTTTTGTGATTGAGTGAACTGGGACATCCAATATCAAGGTGCTGTCCACTGCAGTTTCTGGTGGATAAAGACATTTCTTCCTCCTCTTCCTCCTCCCCCACCTTATCCTCCCCCCTCCTCCTTCCCCCTCCTCCTCCCTCCTTCTCCTCTTCCCTTTTCCTCTTCCCCCCTCCTCCTTCTACTCTTTTTTTCTCCTTCATCCTCCTCCTTTTCCTTCTCCTCCTCTTCCTCATTCTTTTCCTTCTCATCCTCTTCCTCCTCCTCCTCCCCTTTCTTCCTTACATTGCACTGTGCTTGCACCCCTGTGGAAGTGTAGGGGAGAGACAATGAAAGAAGGGGTAAGAAAGTAAGAGAAGGGTAGAGAAAAGGAGAGAGAAAGAGTGAAAGAACACGATCCAGGGCACATCCCTTCTCCTTTTCCGAGTCTGCAGGTCTTGGGTTAGGGGAGATGGCTCTGTGGTTAAGAGCACTACGCATTTTCAGAAGACCTGGGCTTGGTTCCTAGCATCCACGTGGCAGCTTAGAATAGTTTTAAACTCAGGTTCCAGAAGATCCAATACCCTCTTCTGTCCTCCATAGGTATCAGGCATGTACATGTACATAGACATACATGTAGTATACACCTATAAACAAAAGTTTAAAAGATCTTCTCAAAAGCAAAGAGACTCCTCCCATATGAAACATGATTTTACCTGAACCCAATTCTACCCCAAACCCCAAAAGCCTCATCTCCATGTACTATCACCCTGGGGACCAGTTCAACATAAGAATTTTGAGGTGAGATCGTTCAACTCACAGAATTCAGGGATGCAGGCCCCCGAAACCTGACCTAGACTAGAAGATCCATACCCAAGTGGATTCTACTTGGATGGACTGATGGATTTCCCAGGAAGCAGAACTTCTGGTATTGAGTCTGGAGAAGTCCAGGGAAATGGAAATGGCAGATCACCTTGGTTAGTCACATGTCTGGGCAATTGCTGATGGCTATTCACAGGAGGTTCTGTTCCATTAAACAGAGTCTCTCCTCCATTCTTCACACCACTGTCCACAATGTAAGCCACACAAGAGCCGAAGGAGGAAGAGGCAGACACAACAGTGGCCGTATGACCTGATGAGGAAGTCATACATTGCCACCTATAGTTTATTGGTGACAGAAACTAACTTTGACTCAAAGTAAATTGAGTCTATGCAAAGTGGCCATATCGAGGCACAGGGATCAGGGCAGTCACCATGGCATGTGACTGCTGAACCTCATTCACAGAGGGGCAAGAATGGAACAAGAGGGGTGTTAAGAGACCTGAAGTAATATGGCTGAAACAAGTTGAGGTTTAGGCTGGAGTGACAAAAGTGAAAAGGGGAAGAAAGATGTGGCGAAACATGAAGCTTGTACCTACCACGACCTTTAATGCCTAGCAGCATATCTACTCTTTCATATTCTTAAGTTTGGAATATTTTGTTATTGATACTTGAATAAAATGCCAGTTCAGTTCATCTGTAGTAAGCACCTACTGTATGTTAAGTTCTGGACTCAGGGGTTAACACCTGGTTAATAACTTTACTAAAACATAGTTATAGTTTCTTCTACCTATGTAATATTTAGATTAATGGTGTATTTTTCTCTTCTCATAATTGTATTTGCTTTAAAGCTTTTATTTAATTATCAATTTCTCATCTGTCATCTATCTATCTATCCATCCATCATCTATCATCTATTTATCTATCATCTATCAATCATCTATTATCTATCTACGTATCTATCTATATCTATCCATCTATTCATCATCTATTGTGTATATGTGTGTATGTGTGTGTATATGTGTGTGTATATGTGTGTATGTGTGTGTATGTGTGTGTGTGTGTGTGTGTGTGTGTTATGAATGGCTGCTAGAGCATGCTGCATCATGTTTGGAGGTTGAAGAAAATCTTTCAGAAATTGGTTTTCTCCTTTCACCACACTGAGGTAGGGTTCATATGTCTGCTGCACTGGGTACTTCAGCCTAGCCAGCCGCATCCTTTCAGCAGTTCCTCTGTCTGTACACCCATCCTTCTGCAGGAGCACTAGACATGTGAGCCTCTACATTTGGTTTTGGATTTGGGTTCCAGGGACTGAACTCAGGCTGTGCAGTATGTGCAGGCATGCGTGTTTACCAGCCAAGCGGCCTTCCTGGCCACTGAATTATTAAATGTTTTTTAAAATAAATATAGATACTACTCTTGTACTGTAAGAATTAATTTGGGTTTCCTTAATTTCTCTCTGGTAGCCCCATTTTCAAATTGGGTCTTCTGGAGAACATTGGCTTTGTTCCGTGTTTCAAACACTGTGTGAGGCAAGGAGATGCTTTTGTCTGTAAACCGAAGCTCTAATTATTGTCTTCAAGGGGTTCAGAGTTTTGGAGATGCTCTCTCTTTCTCCAGGGTATACCCCTCCTTCTACCCCAAGGAAGGAAATCTCTCAAGTCTGGAGATAGGAACCCATCCAGGACCCTTGGTCGGAAGAGGAGCAGTCCCAGGGGGATCTTTGTGTGTTTTTGGACTATATTTTCCTAACTGAGTTAGCTCAGATTTGGAGGGTATTATATTTTCTTCCTTGTCCTATTTTTAAAAACTTGGAACAGGCAACTTCACACATTCTAATACCATGAAACACAATACATTGCAAGTAACTTTCATAGACTGTCCAACTTCCAGGAACCTTTCACCCGTGTTCTCTTGTGTTCTTCTCAAACTGTGAGAACAGGAAGAATAACATTTGGCAGGTGCTCCTGGGCCCAGGAAACAACGATCTGGGAGGTAAGAGGAGGGCAAACAGGTGGGAGTGGGGCAGACAGCAGCGGCAGAGTGAAGGCACAGGCTGGGTTTGGGAAAAGCTAGGTAGGGGAGGAAGATTGGATCTCTCTGTGTGTCTCTGTCTCTGCCCCCCTTCCCGTGTTAGGTCATGGGAAAGAGTGCAGAGATGAGCTGACTCAGGGACGAACAAGTTTTATTTACGATGACTCGCTGTGTGCTCTGAATGGGATTCATACTTGGCATTAAGAGGCTGCAATGGGGATTTAGAATACTTTTAAAATTGTTTTCAGATGCTAATTTCATTTCTTGTGTTTATGACACTATTCCAGTGAGAATCATAGATTACCTCAGCTTCACATAAACTACATAAACACAAAATGACCTGAAACATTGTATCAAAACTTACTGCTATGCAGTCAGGTGCCTTTGAGACAAAGTCCTTTAAGAGTCACTCTCATCTACATCCATTCAGAACACCAATTGTCTATGCAAACTGAAATATGCAAAAATGCAAATAAACCCACAGGAATGCATGAATTGTATAAAGTCAGTATACAATGAGATAGGCAAAATCGCATCACAAGACACTTTTATTTAATTACAGGCTAGGACGGTAGATCATTTGGTTGTGTTTGCCTTGCAAAAGTGAGATCTGAGTTTGATCCCCAGAACCCACATAAAACCCCAGGCATAGTGGTGTCTGATTTTAATTGCAGCACTGAGGAGTCAGGGATGGGCAGATCTCTGGGATGCTTTGGCCAGTCAGCTCAGCCTAGTGGACAAATTGCAGGGTAATCAAAGACCCCATCTAAAACCAAAAAGCAGATGATACTGGAAGATCCATCAGAGGCTGGACTTCACACATGCACAATACACATCTCCCCACACGCAACTGAATACTAAATAGTATACTCAGACACACTCTTGCACTTTTGAAACAAGTGTGTCAGGCACAATTATCTTGCCTGTTATTAGTATGTTACCTCAAACAGAATGTAGCTCTGGTCTATTCAGTGTCACAGAAAGTGTTCCTTCCACTCTATAGTAAACTGTCACAGCACTTCAATCCTCAATCAGGGTCATACAAACAACGATGCATCATATATTAGAAATGTATTCACTAAAATAATTCATATTAGAAACCAGAAAGATCTTTGTGAAGTTGCTTACACCTCAATTATTCCATCAGCGGGTGGCAGACTAGAGAGTTCTGGCCCTGTTCTCCCACAGAAATACCATCTGTCCAGTAGACTAGGTAAGACAGGCTTGTGGAAGCTTCAGAAACAAGTTAAGGGGCTGGGGCAACCATATATCTACCCAAACAAGAAACAGTCCCACAAAATTGGGCAGAAATTGTCTTAGAGTTCTATTGCTGTGAAGAGGTACCGTGACCAGGCCGACTTTGAGAAAACATTTCATTGGGGCTGACTTACAGCGTCAGAGGCTTTGTCCATTCTCATCGTGGTGGGGAGCCTGGCAGATTGGTGCTGGAGAAGTAGCTACATCCTGATCCACAAGTAGAGCAGACAATTTTGAAACCTCAAAATCGCCCCCAGTGGCACACTTCCTCCAAAGCCGTAAGTCCTATCTTTTAATCTTGTCAAATGGTGCACTCCCTTACTCAAACCAGTACAGAAATGTTCTGGAATTTTGCTTACCCTAGCCTTAGCACCTCCCTAGTGTGTTGTGAACTCAGAGGGAGGGCATTACAAGCTCAGGTCCCTCCCTGGTATAGGAGAAGAATGAATGAAACTTCGTAGAAACATCCAGGGTTGTATAGGAAGGCTGTTCACGGTTCTAAAGGTCAGTTCACCTGCCTTGGGGGCCCACTGGGACTCTGGTACAGCTTGAAATGCAAACGGTTCAGTAAATATTGTAATTCCTACCCCAGCTTTGCTAGTGCGGCTCGTCCACACAAAGCCCGAATGGGGCCTTCTTTTCCTTCAAATGCTCAATTTTCAAATGGATGCTTCCAACAGATATAATAAAGACATTCTTAAGGAAAAATAATCTAATGGAAGCAGATCCAAAGAAACACAGTGTTAAACTTGCTTGACAGGGGCTTCAAAATAACTGTCGTAAAATATGCTCAAAGAGCCAAAAGAAACAAAGAAAACCAGAGGTGGGGGGCGGCGGGGGGACTAATGAGACTGTCTACGAAAACCAAATAGTAGAAAACTGGGCCAGTGGGAGAGGGAGTCAGAGGGAATCTTTTCAATAGACAGTTTCAGTTGTCTGAGATGAACAGACTCCTAAAGATAAATTATGGTGAGTGTAGCTCATGATAGGAAAGTACCTAATACCTCAGAACTAGATGTTGGAAACGAATACAATGGTGAGTTTTATCCTCTGTGTATTTTAAGCATTAGGATTAAAATTATAAAGTCACATAAAAAAGTAGGTCCCAGACAGTCTCATTTTATCAAGAGTTTGTATTTGTCATACTTTTTCGTGTCCTGGCATACAAAGTGGCAGTCAGGCAAGTTGGATGAAGGCATTATTTCTCAGAATGCGTAACAATATGTTCTGGGCATTGCCCATTCATTCCTTCAGACTTTTTACCTTGTTCCTGTCCAAGCTGTGCCCCAGAAGGCCGACTTCCTTTGTCCTCTGGCTTGTACTGGGCTCCACCAATGGGGATCATTTATTGGTGATGTTTGCACAGTTTTACTTTGTCGTTGGCTTTTGTGATGCTGCCCTGTAAAAGCTCTTCATATACCTACCTGGTGCAAAGAAAGGTATGACCAGTTATCTGAACTCTGCAGGAGAGTCTAAAAAAATCTACCGGACACTTTAATCCAACTAGACACCATGATGTTATTACTTGTGTTTTGTGCTCAAAGATGTTCTCTACTTTTCAGAAGTTAGTGGTTCGCTAAGGGATGTAAACAAGTAAATCCATAGCAATAGAGACTAGGCGGCTGGGATTGAAGGATGTGGATAAGTTGACAAGAGGAGAGCGTGATAACATCCGAATGGTCAGTTATTTCCTGAGTCCATTATTCATTCATCCTGAATCAAATGCCACGGAAGGAAGCTTATGTCGCTGCATGGTTTTAGAGATTTCAGCTCATGGCCCAGGTAGCCTTGCTTTATGCCTGAGGCAAGGCTGAATATCACAGCACCTGAGGAACTGTGTGGCTGAGAGATGTAAGAGGGCTGCAAACAAGATAAGCTCTTCAGAGGTACGGTCCCACTCTCTTACCCCTCCAGCCAAGACCTCCCCCTAAGCTCTACTACATACCACCAATGCCATCAGATTATGACTCCATCAGTGACCCAACCTATTGAGGAAGCCAGAGCCCACCTGATCCAAACCCTTCTGTCAAGTTTATCCAGGAGCAGGCAAATCTTAAACATAAGTGCCTTTGGAAGGGGCACTTCACGTCCAAACCATAGTATTTTTTTAAAAGATGACCACTATTCTTTCTAATGTCAGTCATCTTAATTCTCTCTCCTCTCCTATTAAGTGGAAGAAGACGGTACGAAGCGTGGAGCCAGCTTCTTACTCTAGCTGCCTCAGCGTATCCTTATCAGCACCTACATCCCCGTCTCTCTCCCACCTTGAGGAAGAGGCCATTACCAGACACTCTAGATTTTCTGTTTCCTTATGAAGAAACAGTGCATCTTTATCTTCAAAAGGCTACTAAAAGGCCACTGAAGCACAGGACCCAGAGACCCCAGCATGGCTCACCCTTCAGGACCGCCCCATTGCCTGAGCTTGAGAATCTCTCTGTTCTTGGTTCCACAGAGGCCTGAAGAACAGAACTTTGCAGTCCCTCAGCCTCCCAGACTGACCTGGATGACAACGAGTGTGGCCATGGCTTAGATACTGCTGAAGTCTCATTATGGTGACACAGGATCCTTGTGTGTGTTGCTTAAGAGAGATCCAGACCTTTTGCCATTCGCCTGAGCTTCAAAATGGTCTCTAGCCCTGGGATCGCTCATTAGCAGAGAAACATGAAAGCACACCAAATCCGATCTTTGATGCAGAATCCTGGCTTTACGCTCAATGTTTAAAACTTGAAGGCTTTGGACTCTGAGCCCTGGGCTGGGACCAAGAGACATTTATTCAGGTCTGCTATATTCTCAAGCATGCTTTAGCTCATTTTCCAGCACTATGAAGCGAAAAGAGTTAGGCTTTTCATCTTTTTTCTGTACAGATCCCTCTGGAAATCTGATAAAAGCTGTGGATTCTCAGAAAATGAACTTCTCTCAGCCATACTCGGCTTTGTTTCATTTTCTCACTACTTGTTACAATGTAACTAGTAGGATGTCTCTCATTGCACCCATCAGACAATTTCAATAGATCCATGGCTTTCCATTCATGGTAAATAACTATCAAGCCATTGCTCACCTCGGGTTAAAATGCACATTTAATTTAGGGCTGGTGCAATGGCTCAGTAGGTAAAGGTGCCTGCTGACAAGCCTGATGACCTGAGTTCAATCACCAGGACCTAGGTGCTAGACTGACTATTGCTTACCCCTGACAAAATAGATTTTAAATACACACACACACACACACACACACACACACACACACACACACACACACACACACACACACACACACACGTATTTATCTTAACTCCAAATGTTACAGTGATCTCCCACTTCCTGTTTTCTCAATTTGGGCCTGTTTACACAGAAACCAGCCTTCTGGAGGAATAGAAGGCATGGTAGAAACACGCCATGTTACTTCTTTCTACAGCTGACCATGTGCTCTTCAACCATGCCAGTGGTTTGCAGTAGATGCTTTTCCCTAATAGGTTTTCCCATGCAGCTTTGAGTTCCTTTCCTAGCACTGTCTGTGTGACAGGCACTAGACAAGTTGTCTTTACTTGTTGTTAAGCCTCTGCCTCAGTTCTGGGATTTGTAGTCACACACTTAGGTCCTTTAGATCTCTAGAAAAAACTTTCCCAAGGAGGCTTCATAGCATCTAAGCAAGCACCCTCCTCCTCTGTCTCCTGCCTCCTTAAAGTCTAGGCTACCCAGCTGCTTTCAGCATAGACCCTGATGCAGGCATGGGCAGTGTTAGCTTCATAAAGAAGGCTGTGATAGTTTGAATGTAATTGGCCCTGATAGGCCCATAAGAGTGGCACTATTGGGAGGTGTGGCCTTGCTGGAGGAAATGTGTCACTGTGGAGGTAGGCTTTGAGGTCTTATATGCTCAAGCTATGCCCAGGGTGGCTGAGAGTCTCCTGTTGCCTGCAGATCAACATATAGAACTCTCTGCAACTCCAGCACCAACCATGCCTACCTCCCCACTGCCATGGTTCATGCCTTGACAATAATGGGCTAAACCTCTGAAACTGTAAAGCCAGCCCCAATGAAATGTTTTCCTTTATAAGAGCTGTCGTTGTGTTGTCTCTGCACAGCGATAAAACCCAAACTAAGAGAAAGGTCCACACTAATTTTGTCTCTAAAAGTCAAGGAAAAATTTATATAGCTCTTTCCAGTGGGCCCATGAGTAGAAAATAAAGAAATAAACATTTCTCTGCCCATTCTGGATAAAAATAGAATATGGCAGTTACCTTGCCCTTTTCACAAATCTTTGATTCTCTGTATATTCCTGGTTATTCAAATTTGCATTCTATTGCTGTGATAAAGACCTTCACCAGAACAGCTTAGGGTGGAAATGGTTTATCAGCTCATTTATTATTTATTATTTCAGTTGACAACTTGTAGTCCAGTATGAAGAGAAATAAGGGAAGGAATACAAAGCAGGGACCTAGGGACAGGAACTGACGCGGGGGCCAACGAGGAAAGCTGTTCAATGACTTGTTCACTATAGCTTGCTCAGCTTGCTTTGCTACACAACTGAAGACCACCTATCCAGGTGTGGTGCCTCTCATGGATGGCTGGGTCCTCCAACATCAATCATAAATCAAGACAATGACCCCCAGGCTTGGAGGGAAGCCAACTGGAGGGAGGTCTTTTCTCAGTTGAGTTTCCCTCTTCCAGGATGACTCCGTCTTGTGTGATGTTGTTAAGACCTAACTAGAAACCCATCCCTTTACCTCCCCTGGAGTCTGAGGGTCCTAGAATTGATTCTCTGAATTTCCTTTAATATCTGTTATGTGAAATATGGCTGTGACAAAGACATTATTATCTTGACATTTCTGTAATTGTAGAGACATCAAGGGCTACAACCCCTTTTCATGTTGTTTGAGTACGTCATGGCAATGAGTGGAAACCAGGGTAAAGGTGGTTGGGTCAGACTCATTGATCTATGTTTTATGAATTTCAGCTTACATCCCTGTATCCTGTATTAGTTGCACATCAACTAATATAACAGGTGTTCAGAGACAAATACAGATGACCATGATCTTTTCGGCAACGCTGACCAGTTCAAAGAGTGCTCTGTATTAGATAATGTAATGGAGCAGGGAGCCTGAGAAACACCGTATGTCTCCACTAAAGTGACACAAGAAAAGAAGAAATGAAAGGACACTCACAGCAGGCAAAGTGGAGCTTGAAGGCGAAGGGTACCCTGGACAGAAGGCACAGCATGTGTTCAGGTTTGGATCACATAAGCATACAGAAAGCAGGTCTCATAATGGTCCTCGGTCCAAGATGAGAGCAGGAAAATGATCAGGAGCATGGAGTCCTTAGCCTTGCTCAGAGGGTTCCTTCAAAATCTTCAGCTCTCCATGGTGCTTATTAGAATTAACCTCAGCTTGGTGATATCCACCACAAACCATTTCGGAGTATCTTGAGCTGAGCTGAGAGATCCCAGCAATGAGGAGAAATTAGAAGTAAAAGGTGAATTTAGCCAGGCTAAGCGAGAAGAAAAGTCTAAAGTAACTAAGGTTTTGGGCTCAGAGAAAGGCATGGCTGTTTTCACAAAGAAAGAAAAAAAAACACAACCTTAGTGGAAGAAACGACAAATGGCATGGAAGTGGTGAGGGAAAGACGCCGGACAGCACTTGTGGTAGGGGGACTGGGTGCACGTGGCACTGTAGGGCTCCGCTCACGCTCTGGTTTAGGCCGTCTGCCCTCAGTAGGCCACCAGCCCTCAGCCTATTTTCCTGCCTCGTGCAGAAGCACAGAGTCAGAGAAGAATAAATCAGGGAGCAGACAAGCATTTATTCCTCCACTTCAGGTACATTCTTAGGAGACAGAACACTGAACTTCACTAGTTCAAACTGAAACCACTTCGAATACTGAATATTGAGTTTGTTTTGAATGTATCAACTGGGGATAGAACCCAGGGCTTCACACATGCTAGCACACGGCAAGCACTCTACCACTGTGCTACACCACAGGCTTTGGGGGTTGTGAGTCAGGCTCTCATTGTATAGCTCAGGCTGGCCTTGAACTTATAATGCAGATGAGATCGTCTTCAAACTCACAGACATCTGCTTCTGTCTCCCAAGTGCTGGGGTGACAGGCATATGCTAACTAACCCAGTTTTTTTCTGACAGTGTGTCTCTGCTGGGATGGAGAAGGTAGTGCTTCCTGTTTGCCAATAGTGCATTGAGAGTGATCAAACCTGAATCTGAGCACAGCTGAGAGGCCAGTCACAGGAAAGCCCCAGGCCTAGGATATAGTAGGCAATGTGTGTGCCCAGTTGTCCATACTGTCTGCAGAACACAGAGAGAAAGAGAATCTGAGCGTTGTGTGGGTGGGGGAGCCATTTCCAGAATTAGTGACAAACTGAAGGATAAGCCTTAATTCTATGCTGCGTGTGTGTGTGTGAGTGTGTGTGTGTGTGAGTGTGTGTGTGTGTTTGTGTGTGTGTGTGTGTGTGTGTGTTTGTGTGTGAGTTTGAGGAGATTCCTTTCTTTGCTCCTAAGGCAAACGTCTTATTTGTTTTTCCCAATGGCATTTATTGTAGAGTTTTTGGCCTGCATGTGCTCGCTTGTGACTTTTCTATTATACCAAGAAGAAGCTACTTTCTATCATTTCTACCCCAGTACTTGGTGCATGGTGTAGCACACATTGAACACTCTGTGCTGAACAAACCGAAGAACTGACAAGGCTGGTTGGGGAAATGGTCCTGGGATGAGATTCCAAGGAAGGTGAAGGAGATTGACTGTGCCTCCATTTTTAGTCTGTTCTTTAACCTCTCAATACTACTAATTTCAGTAATAGGGGCTCCCTGCTCCTGGATGACCCCTTACTCCTGGAGGACTCCCTACTCGTGGAGGACCTCCTGGCCCTGGAGGACTGGTCCTCTGGCCCTGGAGGACTCTCTGGCCCTGGAGGACTCTCTGGCCTTAGAGGACTCTCTAGCCCTGGAGGACTCTCTGGCTCTAGAGGACTCTCTGGCCCTGGAAGACTCTCTGGCCCTGGAGGACTCTCTGGCCCTGGAGGACTCTCTGGCTCTAGAGGACTCTCTGGCCCTGGAAGACTCTCTGGCCCTGGAGGACTCTGTGGCCCTGGAGAAGCCCCCAGCCCCAGAGTCAGCTCTTGCTCATAGTGAGCTCCATCTGCTATTGTTTTTTCCAATGTGGATGAAGCTTTGGTGTTTATGTTTTAGCCTCTCTCGGCGCAGTGTTTTACTGAAGAAGCCCCGTCTGAGCTTATTTTTATGTACACAAACATGAAGGAAAGATAAACATCTTTATATGAGCCTTTAAACAAAGTTTGAAAAGATATTCTCTCATTAGTCCTCATTTACTGGAGCTGTTGGAAGGAGCACATGCTGAGCTCTTTCAGTCTCTGGGAGATCCTGTGGCCCAGTCACTCCATGAGGAAACCAAATGGTGAATCATCTTTAGGACACAACCCCAGTCAAGAGCTGTTACACCACTGTGGCCAGGACTCAGGGTATTCGGCAAGTCCATTTGCCATTTTAGCACGTAAGGGCCCTATACTCCGGGGAAGAATATCCAGGAAGATCATGGCTAGCGTGGAGGGGGTGTTCCAGGTGCTGTGCTACGTGACTGAGTGCAAGAGGTCCCCTTAGTCACCTTAGTTAAGGGTCATGATTACGTGCATAGAGGCAGGGAGGGAATAGCCCTATTCCTGCTGTCTCAGGTCTCTGAGATTCCTGAGGTTTGAACACCCTCCACCTCCCCAGCCTCCTGTCCATCCAGTGACATTTTCCACATGCCCTACGTGTGTGTGTGTGTGTGTGTGTGTGTGTGTGTGTGTGTGTTGGTCAAAGGTCAACGTTTTCTTTACTGCTTCCCACCTTGGTTTTGTTGTTGTTTGTTTGTTTTGTTTTGCTTTGCTTTTGTTTTTTGTTTTGTTTTGTTGTTTTGAGACAGAGCATCTCCCTGAACCTGGGACTGGGTTGGCCAGTGAGATACTTAGGATCCCCATCCCTTCCTCCTCAGCATCGGCGCTGTAAGCTTGTGCAGACAACCTTGAACTTTACATGGGTGCTGGGATCTACCTACTCCACACTTGCACAGCAAACAGTTTACCCACTGAATCATCTCCCCAGCCTCTGGGTGTGAGATTTGAACCATGAAGAGTCACTTCTGTAAGTGGGTCAGGAGATCAAAATCTCTTGATGGATCCACCTAAAAACACCCCTATACTTAAACTTCTAAATAGTCCAACATTGCTCTGCTGGGGCACCATCAAAAACGAACAGTTTTATATTACTTACTTTTCAGTCTAGGGTAGACTCCTTGTATATAGAGCAGTTTACCTCCTTAATTCCTTCCCTTATGGCAGGAGATGTCAGTGGCAATGTCTTTTCCTTACTTTACAGGAGAAATGCCAGAATATCTTTCACCATTTGGCTTTTATAAATATTTTGGAAATGACAAGCCTCTGGATAAAGCCTCTTATAAAGTCAGAAGAGATCAGAGAGTTGGTGAAGAAAGCAGGGTGCAGTGGTTAATGGTGCTGGCCAGCCTGACAGACTCTAGACTCATTTAAGAAACAAACACGGTCATGCCTGTGAGGGAGTTTCTCAGTCGGGCTGACGTAAGGAGCTCCCCAGATGTGGACAGCATGTGATGGTGGTACCCTTAAACTGTGGGCCAAACAAACCCCTTCTTCCTTATTTCCTTTTTTCTGACCCTTTATCTCCTCTCCATGACCCACTGCCATCCCCAGCAGTTAAAAAGTCCCAGTAGCCAGAGGCAGCTTAGAAAATTGCCATATTGTATCAAAGTCCCTGCAGTGTGTTCATAGTTATGGATTTAGGCATGGGTATGGTCAGAAGCACAAGAGAATACAGATCAGTTGTTGTTGTAAAAATATAAAAATAAAATGGTATTGGTGTCTTTTACCCTGCTGGGTCCTGCACCTCGGTGCCCAAGATATCTGCTAGATATCTTGGTGGAAACACAGCCCAGCCGCGCACTTTCCTACACTCAAACCCTCACATAAAAGAACACACAACACAATAATCTTAGATCCAATTGGTAAGATATAATTGCCCACTTAAACATACAAAGCCCGGTACCATCCATCCCTTAAGAACATTGATAACAACCTGTAAATACACAGAGCAGAGTCTTAACATCACCTGCCATGGCTTCTCCCCTCTCTCCTTCTCCTGTCTCTCCTTCTCTTCTGGTCTCCTCCTCTTCCTTCAAACTTCTCTCCCGCCCATCCTTCCTTCTCCTCCAATGACAGGCCTCCTCCTATCCTGTACCTGCCTCTCATCTGTATTTTACAAATTCAATGGGGAGAAGGTTCTGGTGAAGTCACCTGATTCTTGAGTGTGTGACTAGGCAGTGTCCTTGGGGCAGTGGAATTAGCATCAAAATACAGATTACTTCAGCGCAAACCACAACAATCAGTAAAGCACAAAAGTCTTTGTTCCAGAACCCCGCACATCCACTTTGCTCTCAAAGCCACCCCTGGACTTCTGGATACTGAATGTCTTCTGATCCTGTCTGTAACCCATTTCTGCTCTGCTTAGCAACTTTCCAGGGACCCACCCCTTAGACCAAGAGCACTCACTTTCTGTACTCTTTTTGGGTAGCTCTCTGCTGAGGCTGCCACATACTAGTATGACCGGCGGCTAGACCGTGACAATCTCGTGATATTGTCACTACTGCTGGTGAAGAGTGAGACTCTACTCTTGGAGTGGCTAATTAGATCCCATGGCCACTTCTGAACACTACCTCAGTGTTTTCCTGGGAGCAACTTAACCTATGACCCTATGACTCCACTGGTTACTTCATCAGATGAACAGGAACACTAATTTCTTATATATAAGAAGTCATACCCACCATATATATATATATATATGTGTGTGTGTGTGTGTGTGTGTGTGTGTGTGTGTGTGTGTGTCATAGTAGATTACACACATCGTCATAATAGATAAAACATTGAGGATGCCTTTACAATGGCTGACTCACAAACGACTACTTTAAGAAGCAAAAGGTGTGGCGCTCATGGGACTTGAGTTAGCTGGAACTCTGTCATCCCCGAGCTTTGTTAGAAGAGGTAGGGAGTGCTTCCTACAGGCTTTAAGATCTTGCAGACAGGAGGGTCATAAGTAGCCCAAGGCCCCACCAAAGGGAAGGAGCTAAGAGTAAGGGCCCTGAACATTACTATCTTCCCTTTCATTCTTTCTAATCCTTCAGTGACCAGGTTCAATGAGATGTTGGTCTGCAGGAGAGCTCATGGATGTGGTTCATAGATGTTACTTCTTAGACACAGCAAAACAGGAAGGCTAGAGAACAAATCTGAAAGAACCACAGGAGCCATCTTGTACAATAGCAGGATGGTCAGGAGAAAATGCCCACTGACAACTAGAAGTACTTCAAGTGAAAATCTGGTTTGTGGTAGTCATACCCACCATTTAATGGCCCCAAAAGAAGAATGCAAAACATTTCCCGAGGATTTTGTCTGTGTCCTTTGGAAGCCAGACATTATGTTAAATAGAGATTCCTATAGGTTAGCGTTCTCTCCACTATTGGTGCCAGGTACCAGCCTTTTTTTAGCCACACTTGGTAGATGAAGAGGCTCCAGCCACCGTAGCTGAACAGTGGCCAATTCTGACTTAAGTGACTCTGTCTGAGGAACCCGTAGTAGCTCTGCTATAACAGGAGACCTCAGCAAAGTGTAACCCACGCAAATCTGGCTTTTCCAAAAACCCAGAGGGTGAGCTTACTTGAAACAGAGAAGGCTGAGATGGGCTGAGATGTGGGAAGCAGCGTTGATGAAAGAAGAAACCTTGCTCTCGTCTGACTCCATGAAGAAAAACAGGAAAATGCTGACGCAGCGCACTCCAGAGCAGACCGACTTCTGCTTGTTGGGGGCCTGATTCATGTGGCCAAGTGTGTTCTGTAGTGGGTTATGTGGTTGCTTCCTTGAGTCATAAGAGACTGAGGCACCAACTACTCTCTTCTCTTCTGACTATTTTCACTTTGATTCGTGTTATTAAATCCTGTCCTCCATCACAGGTTACAGCCACACAGGCAGTAGCTTAGCGAAAACTTAAGGGACAGCCAAAAGCAATTAAAGGCTTTGGTTTTGAGTATTGTTTATGTAAGGAAACATGCTGGGTGCTATTTATGTTATGCAAACATTAAACTATTACTTGATACAACCATCTCGATCAGTATTAAATTCTGTTAGCTTTGTTTTGCATGAAAGGTAACTCTGAGGTTTAACTGATTTGCTTAAGGTAACACACTGGATGACATGGTGTATTGGCTGAGTTTTGACCCAATGTCACTAGACACTTGAGACCACTAGTCCCAGAGAAGCAGTTGTAAGGGGGAAGCTTCAGACAGGGAGAAATCACTGTACCCCTATTGCTGACCTTCTATAACTTGGTATCATAATTACAGCTTTCAACTTGATGCAAACCTGGGAAAAATGAACCTCACCTTGAAAAACTGTCTTACTTACTAATTGATAGAGGAGGGCTCACCCTACTGTGACATTGCCAGAACCAAGCCACTGGTTTCTACCAGAACAACCACTTCAGAGAAACAGCCTAGAAGCACAAGTGAATTCCTACACCTATTTTTGGCCAGTGGGAGACTGTGAACAATTTCTTCCATACAACCTCTCTGAAGAGCAAAGGGTCTATTTTAGCTTACAGCTTATAGTCCATCACCAAGGGAAGAGAGGCAGGAACCTGAGGCAGGAGCTTTGAGAAGAATCATGGAGAAACTCTTCTTACTGACTTGCTCCCTCTGGTTTGATCAGCTCATCCCTGACTAGGGATGGTGCTACCCACAGTGAGCTGGACCCTCCTGTGTCAATTAGGAATTAAGAAAATTCTTCACAGAGAAGAAGTGCACAGGTCAAGCTGAGAGATACCTAGAAATAAATATTGATAATATTTATGGTTGTGCATATAAATATTAGTGGAAAATATTATACAAATGTTAACCACAAAAGGAATGAAAACCACATACACATATTATACCAGTTACCTTTTATATTCTTTTTAGTACTTTTTATTGTGATAAAATGCATGACCCATAAAGTTGGCCATTTTAACTATTTAAAAGATTTAAAATAAAAAATAAGTTTATATATTTTATCATATGTTAATAATATACTAATAACATCAATATATTATTATGTTATAGAATAATATATATCACATAATATATGTTGTATAAATTAATACATGTGTGTGTGTGTGTGTGTCTCAGTGTGTGTGTGTGTGTATCTCAGTGTGTGTCTGTGTGACTTAGATGTGCCTCGTGCTTGAGGTGATCAGGAGTCTTCCAATTGGTACTGGAGTTACAAATGGCTGTGACTGCTGTGCAAGTGCTGAGCATGAAGCTTGGATCCTGTGAAAGAGCAGTCAGTGCACTTCACTGTAGAACTGTCTCTCCTTTCCCAACTTCATCCTTTGATTTTTTTTTTTTTTTTTTTGAGGCAGAATTTTTCAGTGAAGTTTAGGTTGACCTTAAATCAGCGACTCTTCTGCCTTAGCCTTCTGAGCACTGCCTTAGAAAGTGTGTGTCACTATACCTGGCTCATTCTAACTATTTTAAAGAGTTAAGTTTTAAGGCATTTATACCGCCTTTGCCCCATCAGTAGAGCACATTTCTTTGGGAATGCAATGTCCACTTTAGCTGCATAACTCCGGCACCAACAACCACAGCATGAGGATGTCAGCAAAGTAGCACTGACAGGCGGGAGCTTCCTGAGACGCACTGTGAGACCCAAGGCTTCTCTGGGTAAGCATCACCAACTCTGGATGGCGCACAACTAAACTAAGTATTAGCAGTGTTCACCTTAGCTCTGCTGTGGTAACACCTCTAACACACACGGGTTCAGGGGTTATGGTGAGAATAACCCATACCTTTCTACATGACCTTCCTGAGACTTGAAGGAAACCACTGACTTCTCGCGATGTGTGCGGATGTCTAGTGGGTGATATTTTTACCCTCAAATGCCAATTTCTCCACTCTTGGCTCATGCCGACAGCAGCATTTTCTTGCCGCAAATCCAGGAAAAGCCACAATGGTTGTGTCTGTGTAGACCACTGAATATTTCCCCCCAGCCACCTTCCTTCAGGCCTTAAGTCAGTTTGTTCATTTTTCTTTGGCCACCCTGAGAAGTTTATCTCTTGTAAGACTCGTGGCTTCGGTAATTGGCACATTGCAGTCAACTAGTGGAGCATTTAATTCACCTTCATCCTCACAGCACCGAGGCACCAGCTTCACATGGCTCTAAGATCTCAACACTTCCTTGTTGTTCTCTGCCTCAGGTTTTCAAAGACCTCAGAGTGGTGTAGGGAGCAGGGCGGTCTGTGGGTAGTCAGTGCAGTCAGGGGATCTGTGGGTACTAACAGAAGTTCAGGGGGCCTGCATGTGCTCCCAAAAGTTCAGGGCTCTGCGGGTACTCAGTATAGTTCAGTATGTGCTGACTCAGACACACAGAGAGGTGACATGGTAGAGAACCCCCGCAACATTGGGGAGTAGAGCCTGTAGACATAAGGATTCTCCTCTTTCACACATTAAATAGGCACTGGCTGCACTGTACAGATCCTCAGAGGTGCCTGTGCGACCAAGACCTGTTACTCACAGTATCAGTAAACTTTATACTCATATAATTACAGTTATTGTCTTATAACTCCTTATTTTTCTCCCTCATTTTCCCCAGTCCCCCTTTCCTGAAATAGCTGGCCCTTATCATCACCTGTGCTTTGAGGGGAGCCCAGGCTAAGAAAAACTCTATGCCTATCTCCCTATAACTATCATAAGCCTCTCTGTCTGTCATAAACCATGCAGACTCTTTTAATGATGGTAGAATAAGACAGACTCGGGAGCCATGCTGCCTGTCAAATGAGAACCTGTTATGTAATATCAGATAAGTTATTCTACTTTTGGTTGTCAGTTTTCTTACATATAAAATAGTGATATAGTAATAAGCTATGTCAGCAAGATAATTAATGTTCTACAGATGTAAATGCTGTGTACTTTTCCAGGCAACAGCACTGATAACACTTCATTGTATTTTCTGTGATTTTTCACAGTGACAATAAAAACAGACTAATTATAATTTCTTCAACTTTTCTAATGTTAAAGAATGTACTACCTAGCATGAACCGGGTTGGCCATGTGTTCACCGTGTGCCCGATCTTTGTAAACCGTGTCTGCATTTCCTTAGACTAGTTTCTGAGCGCAAATACTCCCTGACTCTGATGACTACAGCACTTCCCATCTTCCACTGTGAGGCAGAGGTTACCCTTTCCCAAGATAAAAGTCCTCAGGGTAGGGGCCAGCACCTTCCATTCTTCCCAGTATCTTTAGTAATTAACAAATTAATGAAGTCTCTTCTATGTATCAGTCTGAGCGCTTAAATATGAAAAGGCACCGTTACAACCTATTTGTAGTGTATTTACCAGAACAGGACATATGTCTGTAACATAGTTCAAGTGAGTCTGAAAATGCTACTAGACACCTATATAAATTGATCGGCACATGTGGGACATTTAGTTAGAAGCTCACACAAGTCAGGGTCTGGGCTTGAAGAGTTGGTGCTCGTAATGCATTACTGTAATATAAACTTACTCATCCATCCCCATTAAAACAAGTAAACATGCTTCATAGTCCAACTGTGTCAATAACCAAAGGGCAGAAATGGATACCTCAAGAAAACAAACACTCCATAATTAAAGTCAGTATTAGATGAGGCCCCAAAGGCAAGGCGTTCACTTGGTCGCTCTTAGATCATGCCTTGACCATCCATCCTTCTCCTCTGTGGGACAAGCAACTGCCTTTCCAGGACTCACCTGGTTAGGCTTTTTCATGAAGCATGTCTTTGGAGAGGAAGCCCAGTCAAGCAAAACTGTGCGAATTAATTTGGTTGTAAGTTACCAAATGTGTATCCTAACTACTTGTTCACAGAAAGGGAAAATTGACACACATCAAGTGTCATATGAATGGAAAAATAATTGGCTGCCTTAGAAGCCACAAAATTAGTCCTTTCTTAGAAATTAAATCCGGAGTTACAAAAGGAGACCAAGTGTAAATAGAAGTGATGAAAACAGACGGGAGGAAACAGATATCAATCTGAACATGTGGGCCCATTTAATATGTATTACGATATCATAGATGCTTGTATGTATATATTGTAGATGTTCATAGGTATATATGAGAATCTATGCACGTGTTAGAGATTTGTTGATGAAGATGCCCTGTCTTCCTCCCACCAGGATTACATGTGATATAATGCATGCAGTAGCATTCAGTAGGAACATACAGAGTAGTAGGGATGATGGAAACATTTCAGTGTGTGTATATGCATGTGTGAGTGCATGTGTGTGCTTGCATGTGTGTGTGTTTCCAGGTATAACAATAGATGTGAATATATTTATCCTGAACACCTCTCTTAGAAGATGACACTCGCCAGCCTTCTAATTTCCCTAGGATTCTTGGCTAGAAGTGTTTGGGGGAGGTTATTTTTTCCTGATTCGAAGCCTATGGGTTTCCAAGTAGTATAATGAATTAGACCATTTTACCCTGGCTTTAATACTTGACACATTTTCCCACATTGCATCATCCCCACACTGAAGTCTACCCCATGTTTTATGTCCTAGTACACCTGACAGCAGCTGCGTCAGAGGACACTTTGGCCAAATAGTCAAATAATTAACCGGTCTCACAGCATAGTATCGCTCACAACATCAACTCGAGCATAGTTAAGCAGCACTGAAGAATTGAGGCATGTTTAAAATGAAGTTTTGTGGTGTGAGCAACATGGAGGATACATACACAAGCCTAAATGGCATAACTTACTGTAAGCTAGAGGGTGTGGTATATATATAGAGAGCATAGCCTGTTGCTCTGGGGCCATGATGAACACAACATGAAATTGCATTGAGCATTCGGGAACATGATGTGATGAGGAGACTAGGTAACTCCAAGATGTGCTGTTGGGGTCAAGTGCAGGATTTTTTTCAGAAAACTTAGTTTTAGGGGATGCATAGAAGGAGTATGTTATAAAACAAGAAAATACTACAGAAGTAGTAAATCAATACCATAGTATTTATTATTCTTATCAGGTATTGTGTAGTGTATATACTGTATAGCTTACAGTAAGTTAGCTAAGATAGAGAAACTACAGTAGGTAGTTCTGAAAACTGGCTAACAACAGCACCACCATAGACACACTGGTAATGCATGTGCACCCACAGTAGCAGCTATGGCGTCACTAAAGGAAGGCCATTGTCTTACCTATGACCCACTGATGAAACATGGCCAAGTGGTACATGACTGTGTTTATATATCCTTAAGTCTTTTATAGACTTTTAATCACTAAGGATTTATGGCTGTCGAATTTATCTTTTACTTTCTTTTCCCTTGAGTTGAAGTCTTACTGTGGTTTGTCTCCAAATGTCTATTCTTCTTGCTAAATTTCTCTATCTTAAAGTGCTATTTCATTTTCTTCTTATCAGATTGTCACTTTCTGTCCCATTACTTTTGCTTCTTGGGAAAACAGAGAAATTCTTTGTTACTTGAATTGGTTGGATTGGTCCAAGAGGCCAAGGAACAGAATGAGGCAGGTCAGAAAGAATGATGTCGTGGATTGAAAATGAAATGTTCCCCAATGGCTCATGTGTTTGGATACCTGGCCTACAGTTGGTTCTGTTGTTTAGGAAAGTTATGGAAGCTTTAGGAGCTGCAATCTTGCTGGAGGAAGTGTTTCTAGGGGTAGCCTTTGATGTTTTATTGCCTGGCCCCCCACTTCCTGTTCTTTGTCTCTGTATCTGTCTCTCTGTCTCTGTCTCTGTCTCTGTCTCTCCCCGTTTCTAGTGTACAGTTGAAATGTGATCACTGCCAGGCAGGATTCACACTTCTGCTGCCATGCCTTCCCCACCATGATGGACTATACCCACTCTGGAACTGTCAGTCAAAGCCAACCTTTTCTTCCCTTGCTTTGTGGTAGGGTATTTATCACAACAGAAGAACAACTAATTCAAACAGCTTCCAAAGTTGGACTCTTCTGCCTGAACTGTATAACTGTGGGCAAGTTAGCAATGTCTGAACCTCTTTATCCTCAAGTTGAAAATGGGACAAGACTGGGTGACTTACAAAGACAAGAGCTTTAATCTGGTTAATGGTTCTGATCCAAAGCCCAGGATTCCCAAATGGTGACAGGTTTAATTCTGGCCCTGGGTGTTTCAGGGCATCACTTGGGAAGGGACAGAGAGTGCAAGGTGCCAGAGCACTTGTGGGAGTGGCACTGGAGAGTGAATGCGTGATCCATGGTACTGACCTGCTCTCTAGACAACTAATTCTCACAGTACCACAGTCACTACTCCTGGGACGGACTGTTCTGATCTATTAGCCCATAAAGATCATACCGCTCATCTGCTGCCCTGATCAATCTGGTCTGAGCATATGTCATGGTGCAGGCAAATCATCTTCAAGCCACAGCAAGATCTAAAAGTTTGGCCCGATAGGCCCCTGGCAACATTAGCTGGGGGTGCAGTGATGATCATCCTGCTACACTGGGCTAGCCACAGCTATTTCAGTGAGCTGAAGTTCCTTCCATCCTCAGTGTGATTCTGGGGACTACTCTGCCAAAAGCAAAACCTAAGACACGTGGCTTTGTGACCATGTAGGTGAAGGCAACAACATCAACAATCATTGAAAACTAGTATTCCCCTAGTGCTCAGGAAATGCATAGTTCCTAGAGGGTTGTTAAATGCCAGTTTAGGCTGGAGAGTGCATGCTTAGCACTAGGCAAAGGTCAGCATTTCTTCAGTGGAGTGGTTTGGCCTGTTTAAAGCAGCCTTTATAGCAGTGGGGGCTTTGGTTTCCAGTTTCTACAACTCTATACGTTCCTCCTCACCCTGCTTCCTCTTATCTTATCAAAACAGGGTTTCAGAAGCTCGAGAATGCAGATAGGTAGGGGCCCCTCTACCCATTGATTCCTTCCATATGTGAGTTATTTCATTTTCCAAGGGGCCCCAGGGTTTGGGAAAACTACTTGTCCAGTGTAATCACCTATGAGCTAGTATAAACTCCAGCTTTGCTGTAATTTATGAGTCACTGACACGCCAGAAGGAAAACAGGTTTAAAGAAACCAAGAAAACAGCCCTTTGAGATATTCTAATCCGAAGCTCATTTGAACGTGTTTGGGTGTTAAGACATCAGAACAGCAGTCTGATTTCCTATCAGTATCCATGGAGCATCCTTCACAATCGTGTGTTAGAGCTGATATGGTGTGAACGAGCCCACACTACCAAAGTATCCCCAAGAGATCAATTTCGGAATCTATGATGCAAGGAAGAGTGGTGTTTGAATCTCTCTCATGAGAAATTAAAGTACAGAGTTTGTGTTAGCCTTATTATATAAACTCCAAGTTGCTAAAATATCTTTTAGCAATAGAGTTGATATGCTGTGGAGCACATGAATTCTCCTCTGTAGTCAGAACAGCCTTCGAATTTGTGCCAGGGAGTTTCCTAAACATCTCCAGTCCTCACCTTGAAGCCAGGAGATATAAGGCAGAGAAGAATCTCACTCGTCCATCAAGCCATCTGGCACTTGCTAGGAGTGTGACACAGTGGGAAAGATCCCTTACTGTCATGGAACTTAAAGATTGACAGATGGGAAAGATCACACACACAAAGACATACGTGCATGCACCCACACACACACACACACACACACACACACACACACACACACACATCTGGGTATCATTCTCAATTCCCTTATGAATACCAAGATCCAAAGCTGTCTAAGGTTCTAACATAATACGGTGCACCTTAGCACGTAACTTACGCACATCCTTCTATATGCAGACAGCTCTGTTTCCGTGGATTACACATTCATGGAGTTAGCCAACTTATGACTGCAAGCTTTCTATTGCCAGTGTTCTCTAAGCAGTGTGCACACCGCACTATTACCAGGAATAATCTAGAGGGATTTCAAGTATGTAAAAGAATGTTTGGGGGTTATATGCAAATATGCCACCATTGTAAGGGACTTGAGCACCTGCAGATTTTGGTATCCTAGGGGTTCTGGAATTCATTCCCCCATGATTCCAAGAGACCACTGCACTTTAATTTACCTCTGGATTACATACACTATCAAACTCGATGGTGTACATTACTTCACTTGGGTAGAGAGATGCAGAAGAATACTTGACATATAGCTGAGGCTGAGTGTATGGAAGGAAAGTCTATCACAGTCGTGTTTAATCTGAGCTGGCGGAGACTCACAAAAGAATTCACAAGTAGGCAGAGCTCTTAGTGTGAGCAATCATTCAGGAGGCAGGGCAAATTGTGGGAGTATCACCTTGAGCTGCCAGAACTTAGTCCCTGAGGAGTGAAATTGGAACCAAGACTCTACTTACCAGCTAAATAAATGCTGTGTGTGTGGCTGGTCATCTTGTTGTGAGGCTGTGGCCTTGTCTTTCTTAAGGCAAGTGATTGGTTGGCCTAAATTATTCCCTGAGCTGAGGAGAACAAGATTTTATGCATTCAAGAAATAGAAGTTAATATAATTTCTGAGGCTGGACTGCAAGAGAAACCTATAAATCCTGGACATTTATTTGCATTGATTACTAAGGTGATTTTTAAAACGTCTCCTTCCTGAATCTACATACGGATCCTACAGCCCAACAACAGCTCATGCGTCTCTGGTTTGAAGACCTACTGTTCACATCCTGAGCCTGTCCACCAACTGTATCTGTGGTAAGAATCCATGCTTCCCATCAAGTGGGTCATGACCCTTCCAGCAGTATCATGTTCTATCTCCTTACTCTCCATCCTCTGACTATTTCTTATTCCTTGAAGTCATTTAAGAGAAGAGCAGAGTAGATCCAAGTAAACATGGCACCCTGGCTAGCTCCACAAGCACCACTGGGAAGGGAACGATGGCTTTGGTAAAGTAGATTCAAACCCCTTCCTAAGGAAATGGTGGGTATTTTTTGATAAAATCTACCTCATGTCATCTTTGGAAATAGGAGACAACTAGCAATAGCCAAGCACCAGGTCTAGTTGTAAGAGAAAATTCCAGGTCAGAGTTGTGGATAAGATAACCCAGGGATACATAGATAGCATATGTCTACTTACGGTGACCATTCAAGACCAATCACGACAACTAGTCATTGTCTTATGCATCCTTCCTGACTAGACCAGGACAGAAGAGAGGGTGGTGAGATCCTGCAGGATAGTGCTTTGAGTCCAGGCAGGTAACAGCTTCAGTAGGTACCCAGCAAGAAGACCGATATGGAAAGTAAAGAGGCCTTTGAAATCTGGTCCTCAGTCAAGGTCAGCTTTGTTTCTCACTGAAATGTAGTGATAAAATGAATATTGGGTCACTCAACTTCTTGAGATCTCAATTTCAAGACTTGACAAATGAAACAGCAGATTCTTCTTCCACACTTGTTGAAGGGCAAAGCACCCAGTCTCTGTTTTGATCTCATTGGCATGTCTGCTCTTATTCTAGGTCTCTAATCAGAAGCACAGGGAGAGTTCTTGTGAAAGGTGTGATGTCAGATGTCAAAATCTTAACCTGCATTGTAGCCAGAGCACTGGAGTATGAATTCCATGATTACATCTGTTCACCACAGGGTATGGATGCTGGGACTGCGTCTGTCCATCACAGGGTATGGATGCTGTGACTGCGTCTGTCCATCACGGGGTATGGATGCTGTGACTGTGTCTGTCCATCACAGGGTATGGATGCTGTGACTGTGTCTGTCCATCATGGAGTATGGATGCTGTGACTGTGTCTGTCCATCACAGGGTATGGATGCTGTGACTGTGTCTGTCCATCACAGGGTATGGATGCTGTGACTGTGTCTGTCCATCACGGGGTATGGATGCTGTGACTGTGTCTGTCCATCATGGAGTATGGATGCTGTGACTGCATCTGTCCATCACAGGGTATGGATGCTGTGACTGTGTCTGTCCATCACGGGGTATGGATGCTGTGACTGTGTCTGTCCATCACGGGGTATGGATGCTGTGACTGTGTCTGTCCATCATGGAGTATGGATGCTGTGACTGCATCTGTCCATCACAGGGTATGGATGCTGTGACTGCATCTGTCCATCACAGGGTATGGATGCTGTGACTGTGTCTGTCCATCACAGGGTATGGATGCTGGGACTGCGTCTGTCCATCACAGGGTATGGATGCTGTGACTGTGTCTGTCCATTACGGGACAAGGGAGTTGTGCTTTCATCCCATTCTATCTTGTGATGTTGGCTGCTATCTCAGTCCACGTTCTGTTGCTATCACAGACTTCCCAAGTGATATTTCTTAAAGAAAGAGGTTTATTTAGCTGACATTAAGAGAGAGAAATCCCAACATCAGGCAGCCTCTCTCATGTAGCCACTGAGTATGGCACCCCTAGCTGAGCTACAAAGAAGCAGAGAACAAGGAAAGAACTAACTAATAATTTCACAGGAACCCAGAGGGCTGAGAAAGGCACATTTGGTTTGAGTGCGTCCCCTGAAAGGTCATGTGTTGGGAGCTTGGTCCATAGTTTTGCCATGTGACACAGTTCAGGCATAGGTTCTCTTGTCCCTGCTTAATCACACTTGCTGGAGAAACTCAGAATACACCTATGGCTGAGGTGACTGGCAACATTGCAGGGCCACAGCTAAATTATCTGGAAGCTATATTAGCCCCTGGAATGGTCATTTATTGCCCACTTCTGTTCTTGACCTAACTTCTTAGTGACTCTTAGGTAAACCCTCTTGGAATGTATGACAGACCCCCGAGTCCCTCCAACTCCAAGGCTAAGAACATCATTTGATAGTTCCTGATGGCCAGCACGGAACTTTCCCGTCCTTACTGTAACCCACCCACCTGACGCTTCCACTAATGTATTTCAGAACATCTTGATTTATGATAGTCTTTGTTATAAAAACTTCACAAAACTGTTAGAACATTGGCGCATGGTATCTGGGGTAATCTAAATCTATGTTTCTGGATCATGGTCACTTATATCTGCTCCAAAATAAACTATCTAATTCCCTTTGAGGTGAGAGCAGTGTTTCTTTGTGTTGACATTCACCTTGGCTAAACACTTCTGCTCTGTGGGTGTGAATGACGACCTGCTGCCTGGGAAGAGTCTTGGGTCCTGCCTGGTTCCTATGCCCTTGCTGGGTTTAAACACATGCAGTAATTTTGAGAGCAGCAGTAACCAAAGATGCTGTACCCTAATTCCTAGGCTTCAATATATTCCATTAGCATGTTGTCAGGAAACATATCATCATGATGAACATGATTAATAGTATAAGTAGTTTCTAGAATGGTATTCTCCCTCTGCCTGCTGCCATATGGGTACCAGGAGCCCAAAGTGATCAATAGTAGTGTTAAGATAAGCAGAGCTCTTAATGTGCTTCCTAGGAGAGGTATCTCACACAGGAGTCAGGACCCCTGATCCTCAAAACTTCATATTATAGAGTATCTTAGACTCCCAAGTAGGCCCTTGGGATGACAGAGGGTTCACCTCTATTTCTCTCTCTTGGTTCCTAAACCCAGATGTTGAACTATGGAGAACACAGCACCATATAGTGGCTGTTGGTTCTAGATGAATATGGCATCCATAAGGACAGTGTCCCCTGCCTGCATGTAAGTCTTAAATTTACAGATTAGTCACTTCTTCCCCCCATTTATTTATTTATTTATTTATTTATTTATTTATTTATTTACTGTATATCCCTATCACAGCCCCTGTATCTTCCCAGCTCCCCCTCACACAGCCCCTCTTTCCATTCCCCCTCCCCTTCTCCTTTTAGAAGATTTTTCAAAATGTATTGTAATTAGCGTTCCTAAAAACTTCAACCTCCATTCTAGCTCACCAACCAGAGATAGCAGAGAAAAAAAGGTTAATAGTAAAAAGGGGTTATGGACCTGTTTGGAAGTAGTTCTTTAGGGCAATTCCAATCTTCCTTGTCAGGATATCAGCAGTCCAATAGCAGACACCAAACACAAATTAGTAGTAGCAGCTCAATCCAGCAGAACCTGCAAAGCTCCACTGAATTGACAGAGTCAGTGGAAGAGGTGAAGACCAACGAAGACCATCGTAGTGTTATGACTAGTGAAGACCAGTGAAGCGTTGCAAGGTGTAGCAATGTGAGAGCATCCTCTCACTGCTTGTGGGGTTATATTTATATTCTTTCTAAACATCACATGCCCTGTCAAGTGTCTGCTCCAGGAGCCCTCTCATATATCAGCTTCAGCAAAACATCCTCTCTCAAAATAGCCTCCAGAAAAATATCACATGACACAACTGAGTTTCCAAAGAAACCATAAATTTCCACTTCAGGGAGGCCACCCATGGGTACTACCCACCCTGGCATAAAAAATCACTGCAGGATCGGGCACATCCTCTCCCATTGAAGTCAGAAAAAGCAGCTCCGTTAGGAGAACAGGATCCACAGGCAGGCAACAGAATCAAGAACATTCCCCTGCTCCAGTTGTTGGGAGACCCACAGTGAAGACCAAACTGCACTTCTACACATGGGGGCAGGACTAGTACCAGCCCACATATGCTTTTTGGTTGGTGGTTCAGTATCTTAAGACCCTCAAGGGTCCAGGTTAGTTGACTCCGTTGGTCTTCCTGTGGAGTTCCTATCCCCTCTGGGTCCCTCAATCCTTCCCTCAACTCTTCCACAAGCGTCCCTGAGCTCCACTGTTTGACTTTGGGTTTCAGCATCTGTTTCAGTATGCTGCTGGGTAGAGCCTTTCAGATGACAATTGTGCTAGGCTCCTGTCTGCAAGCATAACACAGCATCATTGATAGTGTCAGGGATTAGCTCTTGCCCCTGGGGTGGGTCTCAAGTTGAAACAGTCATTGGTTGACCATTCCCTCAGTTCTTAGGAAGTAGTTTCTCCCTTCCATCAGATCAGCAGCTTCTGTGTGGTATGTTATATGGGAAGATTGATGGGTTCTGTAGTCATGTGGATTTAACCCTCACTCCTATATCAAGTGCCCCCAGGTCAGGTTTCTGTGCAGCATTGAAGCAGAATTTTAAGGAGAAAGCTTTAAGTCGGGGTGGGGGTAGGGTGGAGGTATGAAGGGCGGATTGGGGGTGGGACTAGGGGGTGGAGCTTGGCAGAGGAACAAATAAATGTTAGGCTTTCAGATGTGGTCTATTTTCAAATTGCCCCTGAGCTATGGAACATAAATTGTACCTTTGAATCACCCCAACTGGGACAGGGGGCTTACCTTTGTATCTGGACATCAGCCTTACATACCTATCCATTCCAGGGGACAGCATTCCCAGATGTGGTGGCTCCCACTATGTTTTGGCAAATTTCAGGAGCAGTATATATGTCAATCACTGACAGCTCACGCTCAGCTGGGTGAGGGGCATAGACTCTGGGATGCCTGGTAACATGAGGGCTGGGATTATTCTAATGGAAGGTGCCCGCTCCTAATTTACAGAACTAGGAAACTAAGCCAGCTGTTGGACAAGAATGCTGGCTTTTTCTCTGCACCATCACCCCATCTAGTATATGTGTTTGCTAGATCATTACTGTGACTGATATTAGCGATATTTTGGGGACGTGGAAATAAATAATCTTGTTCTTAGAAGCAGTATATTTTCAGCATTTTATAGACAGGCTTAGACAAGATTTTTATGTAGCAACACAAGTTCCCTAGCCTACTTTGCCGTGAGACTATTCATCAGAGAAGGATGTTAAGTCTCTTGTAGCCACCAGATACTCTCATATCATATCCCTGCTGATAACATCTGCCTCTGTCTGCTTCCTGGCCTCTCTGGTTTTTCTAGATGGTTCTGACCTCTCTGCCAAAGCTTTTCCACTGACAATGTCAGCTTTAAACGTGGTCATAAGGACAACTTACATTTGGGGACACTTTAAGTAATTTAAATACTTAAATTGTTCAATATAATTCTAACATAGGAAGTAACTTGTGAAGACTGGCTGTTTCACATACCTGGTAGTACTTTTAAAAGCAGATTTTTGGGTCCTTTTCCAGAATTATGGAGTCAGAATCTTTATGGCTTTTATGGCTTAAGAATCTGCATTTTTAGGCACTCCTGAAATTATGCCCAGCAAACATGAGAGTTGATTGCTAAAAAAAAAATAGATCACGTATGCTTCATTTCTTCATGACTGATCAGAAAGTGGCTTTGGGTTCCCTAAGCAGTTAATAGGCAGCAGGGTCAGGGCCTGCAGCATTAATCTGTAGGTTTTTCCCAGCCTCACACTGCTGATATTTTGGATCAGAGAATTCTTAGTAATAGAAAGGCCATCTTGGGCATTGGATGTTTGGTAGTGTCCCTAGCCACTACTCAATAGTGTCACTAATACCTTTGTAATTTGTGGCAACAAAACCTATCTCTGGTCATTGCCAAATAACCCTTAGGGAGCAGGAGCATCATGGCTGCCTCCACCATGGCTAAAAGCTTCTCGTACTAGAGTATATTTATCTTTTTATTTTACTTCTTTGTTGGTTTGTTTTTTGGAGACAAGGTTTCTTTGTGTAGCCTTGGCTGTCTTGGAATTCACTCTGGGTGTTCCAAGACCAGACTGGCCTTGAACTCCTAGACATCCATCTGCCTCTGTCTCTCAAGTGCTGGGATTAAAGGTGTGTGCCACTTTAACTTTTAATTACTTTTGAAGTTTTCTCCTCTGCTGAGAACCACTGTTCGGAGGGGCGTGTTCTCAGGACTCGGAGCCTGTCATGCACGTGCCAGCAAAGCAGGCTTCTGAACCATGCAACACTGAAATTTACAAGAACACAGTGTAACAGCCAATTCTGAGGAAGGACGATGGCTGCCCATTTAAAGGGGCATCGGCCCTATCTTACTCAGTAAGATATGAGGGTCTCCTGGGAAATCTAATTGAAATGTGACTGAGATCAAAAACCCTTGTCATTTTTTAATTTTTAAAAACAATTTGATTATAAACCCCTTGTAAATAAACAAAAACATTACACACCCAAGTTAAGCAGACTCAAAGTCTAGGCAACTCAATGGACTTTCACACAGCTAGAACAGGCCTTCAGAAGGAAGCCACATAGCCTCACAGTAATTCATAAGCAGTAGTTGTATATGACCTTTGCTGTCAGGTAGACTTGGATCCGAATCTGATATCATCATTTATTGGATGTCTAACATTAAGGAAACAAACTAATCCCTAAATCTTTATAATAATCCTGAGAGACGGGAGGACTCAAGGAGAGAAGACGAACCTTCCATGAAGGAAGTTCTTGTAGAGATAACAGATGAACATGCTTCTTTCAAGGGAGAAAGAATGTCTGCTCTGCAAAACTGGTCAGGTAAGCTTCTTTTCAATCTCAACCACCTTTTAGTTAAGTTTATTGCCCACGAGACCCTATTAGGATTACTAGGTATTATAGGGCTGATGTCCCTTAATTTAAGTGGGTGGCCACTTTCCTCCCTCAGAATTGGCTGGTGTATTGTGTTCTTGAAAATTCCACTCTTACAGTGTTCAAAATCCTGCTCTGCAGGCACATGCATGGTAGGCTGCAATACTGAGAACACCCTCCTCCGAACAGTAGTTCTCAGCAAAGAATGATGGAACCCAGGATAGGGCCTCAGGTCCTCTACTGTACAATCAGGGTTGCCCCAAGTGTTATGTACTGTATCGTGTCTTCTAAGATTAAGCTCCAGTCACCATGGGGCAGCCATCTTAGTAATGTACTTACTGCCCAAATTCCATTCTCCTCCTGCCTATATTTCTTGTACAAGCTACTTGAGACAAAACCGAATCTTAGACTCAGGACCTGCATCTCTGTGGTGGTTTGAACACATTGGTCACTTGGTCGCCAGGTGGTTGCATTGTTTGGGGGGTTATGGATCTTTGGAGATGTGAGACATGGTCAGAGGAAGTGGGTCTTTGGAGGTGGGTTTTGACAGTTTAGAGTTTGTCTCATTTCCAATTTGCATACTCTGCTCTCTGTGTGTGATTGTGATGAGATCTCCTGGCTTCAGGCTCCTCCCATTTGCTGCCATGCCTGCCTGCCATGATGGACTCTTTATCTCTTTGAAACCATAAAACAAAAGAAACACTTTCATCTCTAGGTTGCTTATGGTCATGGTATTCTAGCACAGCAATAGAAAACCAAATTAGGGCACCAAGTCTCAGAGAAGGCATTGTTTGAAAAGTGTCTAGATCTCTGTCTTCTAGCTTACCATGGAAATAAGAATCAGCCTCCAGGGGCAGGAAGACCACTCAGTTAAGGTGATTTGAACTATACTATTCCTGTTCATGCTATGCCTAATGTACGTATAAGGAAAGACTGTAGCATGGAGGAGAGCCTAGGTGCTTTGTATGCCTTGTATTTCAAGGGAGGTCATGTGCACGGGAAGACAGCTGAACCTTAGACTAAGTCTTGACTGTCTATCCAGCAGAGTTTGTCAAGCTCCACAGACCTCTGCAAGAATTGTCATCTTGTCATCGTATAACCCAGAAAGAACATGACAGACACACTCTTCAAATCAAGATCCATGGGCTTTGTTAAGACTTCCCCAACTGTTTTAAATTTTATCAGCCTAAACACAGAAAAGCCTCTTCGACAGATGGGTTGCGTCAGATTCTGTAAACATTGTGGTGGTTTGGCTGGGTTACTGTTTATGCTGAAAAATGCAATTTGTAAGGTACACACAGACAACCCATGTCCCCCCAGTGCACACAATGATAGTTTGTGTGAGTTGTGGCCCCATCGTGTGCCTTCTGTCCAGTGCTTTCTAACTTATCAAACACAAAATCGAATGGTTGTCATTTCAGGGATGTGACAGCTGCTTTTGCCCTGCTGCCATTTCATGGGAACGTGAGAGATGAAATAAAGCACACCCTGGGACATTTCTTTTCAGCTTACTCAAGGAAGAAGGGGCCAGGAGAACAGCCAAGCCACACAGTGTTGTAATGAAATCGGGCCTTTTAATTAGGTGTGGGCAGAGCAGATATTGTCCTTTGCTAAAAGATAAGCATCCCGTAGTTTAGGTGATTGCATAGTCATTGCCTGAGGACACTCACAAGGATGCTGGCCAGCTCACCAGGCTCACTCTCAGCTTGTTCTGGGAATGAATCAGCAAGCTCGGGAAGACAGCCTCTTAGCTTACATAATCTCATTGGTGTCTTGTTTTCATAGAGTATCTTATTGCTAAAATCAAGGAGGAAAGAAAGTTTGAGCAAACCAGGCTTAGGCCTGTTTCCAATGGGAGGAAAGGCTAACATAGGTCCACAGAAAGTTCTAGACCACTGAGGAAGCCCTATACTGGAGATTTCAGAGCAGTTGCAGGACATGTGACTGAAGGCTGTACCAGGTTCTAGGTTATGCAAGGTTGCTTAGAGAACTTAGGCAGCAATGACTTTTAAGTGCAAGAATTGCATGTTTTATCATTTTTGAGACCATATAATCACACAATATAGGACACAATATCCAGTCCAAAGGAAACAAGAATGGGATGAGAAGTAGGGGAACAAAGAAGCAAGAATTAAAGATAGGCATGACTTACTTGGTCATAGTTCCTAGAACCTTAAAACTGGTCTCTTAAACACAGGAGAATCCCCAGGAAAGGCACACTGAATCTGGTGAAGTACCCATAATCCTTTCCCCAGCTATTCCAGGACCTGGGAGGTGTGAACTCTCCCGCATTCCCAGAATTGGATAATTCTCTCCTGTCATCTGCCATCACGATCAAGTCAGATCTGGGTCATGGTGCTGTTCAGAACTCTACTCCAGGGAGAGAGATGAGGGCCTGGCAGAATGTCAGCCCATGTCTGAGTGAAAGGGTTTTAACCTCGAGCAAAGTTAAAGACAAGGAAGGCATGGCTGGACTTTATCCATAGGTTGGCAGATCAGGCCAATGGAGTGGTTCTTAGCTGAGCCCAATCTAGTAAAGGGCTGTGGAGTACAACTCTTATTTTCAGTCTTGAGAGGAATGAAATAGGAGAAGGCAAGAGAAGCTAAATGCATCTGATCAGTCGCACAAACAAGCCTAGCTTTTACTTGTATTTCTCCATACCCACGCATGGTTCATTATGACATTGCTGAGCATATAGCAAATCTTCCTGCTCACACAATCCAAGTTGCGTCACTGATACTTTCCATCAGTTATCATTCATGCACCACTTAAATTCTCTAGCTCTGTCTGTCTGTCTGTCTGTCTATCTATCATCTGTCTGTCTATCTATCTATCTATCTATCTATCTATCATCTGTTTGTCTATCATTTGTCTATCTATCTACCTATCATCTGTCTATCTATCTATCTATCTATCTATCTATCTATCTATCTATCTATCATCTGTCTATCTATCTATCTATCTATCTATCTATCTATCTATCTATCTATCATCTGTTTGTCTATCATCTGTCTATCTATCTACCTATCATCTGTCTATCTATCTATCTATCTATCTATCTATCTATCTATCTATCATCTATCTATCTATCTATCTATCTATCTATCTATCTATCTATCTAGGGCAGGTTTATTGGGAAGCTGTTCAGTGGCCCCAAGAACTGGAGCCAGGAAGTCGACATGGGGGTAGGGGGGTGAGGGAGAAGAGAAAAAGAGAAGAGGCCTGCTCGGGGAGAGAGAGAGAGAGAGAGAGAGAGAGAGAGAGAGAGAGAGAGAGAGAGAGAGAGAGAGAGAGAGAGAAACATTTAACTTGTTAATTGGTCAAGTTGAATTGACTGAATCAGTCAATTTGCCTATGAGGACATCTGCAAATTGTCAAAGGTCAGCATTTATTTATAATTTTAGCCAAAAAATGCATATAAAAATACATAATACTTGCAATTTCGAAAACTGAAAACTCTTATATAATGCAGACTTCTGTTATTAGTGTCTCTATCTTAACTACTTATTTTTATGGGTTCTTTGGCTACTTTTTTAAGACAAAATTTAGTTTCTTAAATTTGTACTTATACGTAGCATATATTTACATATATTTATTCTATAAATTGTGATATTTCAACACATATATATGTTACAGAATGGTCAGTTAGGCTCATGAACATGTCTGTCACCTCTCATTTCATCTATTTGTGGTAAGGACATTTAGGATCCATTCTTACAATTTGAAACACAGGATATAATTTACCCATGCTGTTATTTCTGTAGCCACTGTAGCAATAGCATTGTTCAGTAGATAGCCAGGCATCATTCCCTTGTCTAAATGGAATCCCTGATCACATCTCCTCCTCCTCAACCTCCCCCTCACCACCTGTCTCAGCCTGAGGTAAGCATCGCTGTGCTTTCACTCTGTGAGACAAAGGCTGTAAGATTCTGTATAAGTGAGAGTATGGGCTGTTTTCCTGTACCTAGTTTATTTCACTTTGCTTTATGCTCAGATCACAAAATTGGTGGGTCTTTGTACCCACCAATTACCAGGGGAAACAGGAAGCTTAAATATAAAGGGTAGTATTTTCAGGAGAAAAAAATGTATTTTTTCCACTCAGAAAGCTGGGAATTGGAGGTGGTTAATAGCCTCGTGACCTGTGTTATCTGAAAGGCCAGGACATATCAAGTTCCTACAACCAGAACTGGTGATACAATAGTCTAGATGACCCTTACATTATCTATTTAGCCAGTGGCAACCCCATACTCCCATAACCAGGACTAGAGGGAGCTAATAGCTCAAATGATCTCAACCATATCTGTATGACCAAGACCACACCAGAACCTTCCCTAGGCCCTTCAGATAATGTGTATAACCTGTCTCTAAAACCCGTCTTCTTGAATGAAATGACAAGTACTTTGTCAGTTGCATTGAGGCACAATTAAGTCTCCTCGTGTGCCAGGGATTGTATTACACTAAGAGACATTTTTCCCCCAAATTGTGCGGTGTTTCAATATGCTCGCAGTAAACTACCTGATGCCAGACTCCAGGGGTTTGTACCAGAGCAGACTAAGCCAGGCTGAGCTGGATTTTCTTCTTCCCTCTCACAGTTTGCTTCCCTGCTGGCCACAGACCTTGCAGGGATCCCCACAACTTTATTTCTTCTAGATTTACTCAAGGATTGCAAATGGCAAACTTTTCTTTTTCAAAGCTGAGTTTTCAGGTAAAATCTTTAGGAACTTAAAAAAAAAAGATTCTTTAAAAAGCATTTTTCCTTCTACTTTTTAAAATTATGATTGTATCATTCCCCTTTCCCTTTTCTCCTTCCAATCTCTTTCATATACCTCTCCTTGCCCACCTTTCAATTCACGGTTCCTTTTCGTTAATTGTTGTGTATAAATTATGTACTGTACTGGCTGTCAGTAATTTCTGAGACGGAAGATCCTGGAATGTTTGCCCACTAAGCGGTAGTTGTATTCTGCCCCTAGAACCTTATTAATTTTAACAAATACACTACCTAGTTTCACAATACCCTGAAATGGTTCTAAACATCCAGAGAGAGGTATCGAGATTGTCGCTGCTGGATTTTCTATTTCCTAGTGCCCACTGTTGAGCTCATGATGCTAAAGTTCACCATGGAAGGACAAAAAGGCCACTATTAATGCTGGCACACAGTGGCAATAGGTTTCTTGTGGTCACTCTGTGGTCAAACTATGTAAGGAGTAACAACATGACTTGTGACTCAGTCAATGGACGGTAACTTCTAGAGGTCACTATGCCTTTAATGTGTAGGAGGTCAATCAAAAGACTTTGGGGTCAGAGGATGTAGACTTATGTCTCTTCAATGCACAGGTTTGCTCCCTTATATTTCAACTTCTCTGTCTGCTAAGTGTGTATGTTGCTAAAAAGTGCCACATGGGATTGTGGGTTGGCCGTACAGAGCAACTTAACAGGGCTTGGTGGATGAACATGGAAGTTTTCACCATTAAATTCTCTGTGGGCTATTAAGTTAGGAATTTCTCTATTAGGAAGATAAAAATGATGTTCAACATGTCACACCACGTGGAACTCAAGTTTCCCTGATCGGTGTGTGTGTGTGTAGGGGCCGGGGTGGGGGGCTCAATCTAGATTTATAGACTCCAGCCAGCATGCGTGTGAAGGGAAACCATAGACGTGTGCTCATTGTTTTAAACATGTGGAAGGGTTTTGGGCAGTCTCCTTGCTTTGTATTCGTAAGGCTCCATATTTCTAAGTAGTGCCTTTGTTATGACTACTCAGTACTTTGCTTTGTTCTTTTTTGACGTCTTAGTACTCATGAAGAGAAGACTTGAACATATGTGTGCATGTCTGTCGCACTAAGTTTAAGATCATCTCATCCCGACCAGACCCGAGTTAAGCTCCTAAGGTAAAGGCAGCTGTTTTCCATCATCCTTTGTGCCTCCAAGTCTTTGACTGGGATTTCTATTGTGGTATAAATATCTGAGGAAAAACGTTCATGATCTTCACTTCCCAGAACCATAAGAGCACCGATTGCGATCACCGTTGGTCCTGAGGGGACAATTTGTGTGTGAGCAACTGATTAGTCAGCTGCTCTGTCCATGTTTACATGAACTTCATGTCAGACAATGCCTCATATCCTATGAGGGGCCTTCCATTTCCATTTGGGGAGTTTCAAGAATTTGGTATCCCGCAATAATCTGCCTTCTGCGCATAAAGACAGTGGGTAATACTTTCCATCCTTCTCACCGATGGGCCAAAAACTCAAGGTGCAAATAGGATTAGAGCTTTAGGACAGATTCCATCACACTTCATGTAAATATCCTCTCTCCTTCCCCAGGAGGGGAGAACTTGACCCAGAACAAAAGAGACTATTCTCTTAGCACTCAAGCCTCTGACTTTCCAGATTTAATGGGCTATTTGCTATTCCCAGCATCATTTATTATACCTTCGCATAGAGCCCATGCTCCAGTCCTGGCTTGTTAGTGGTATTTGTGCAAGACTAATCCAAATGATGGCCCTAAGAGAGGATGCCTCACCAATCAATCAGCAACAGAATTTCAAAAATTCACTTAGCAACAACAGGAGGAAAGAAGCACAACCCATATACTAGGAGAGAGGTATGCTCAATTAAACATATGCTCTATTAAAACCAGTGAAAGTAGAAAGACAAAATGAAACAAGAAAGGAAGGAAGGAAGGGAAGGGGGAGGGAGGGAGGCAGAAAGAAAGAACGAAAGAAAGAAAGAAAGAAAGGAAGGAAGAAAGAAAGAAAGGAAACTGAAATAGAACATGATAGATACTAACCCAATTGCCCAGCATTTTAACAGCAGTGGTCCAAATGTATCTGCTTATCTTGATTGAATATCACTGGTAAGGTCACCTTTGGCTGCACTATACACTCTAAATTTATCTCTTTCATTGAGCCTAGTGATTATGAATAAAAATCCCAAATCTATAACTTTAATCCTACCATTTCATGTAAGACATACGCAAGTAGTAGCCAAGTATGATCAGATAAAACATGCACACACACACACACACACACACACACACACACACACACACACAGAGGGAGGGAGGGAGGGAAGGAGGGAGGGAGAGAGAGAGAGAGAGAGAGAGAGAGAGAGAGAGAGAGAGAAATCACACGACAGAGACAGACAGAATGAATTTAAGTTTTATTTATTGAAATGAAAATATAGGCAGTCTAGTTTCCCATGAGAGAGAGTGGTCTCCTTTCAAAGAGTTGTTTAACTTGCTGCTGAGTAGTGACCATGGGTTTCTCACCGCCCAGGGCAACCTCTGTTCTGTAGGATTTCTCCAATTTCCCCATAATTGAGACAGGCCTGGCAACAGTTCACTTAACAGAAACAGAGAATCTAGGGACAAACCTGGCCATAACTAGAGAGTACTGGGATGACTAATCTTTCTCCATCTCTGTTTGCAGTCTGAGTATTTATATTTAAAGTGGATTTGTACACAATAGTTGGGTCTTCGTTGGTGGTGGTGGTGGTGTTTTATCTACTTTGACAGTCTGATTTTTAATTGGCAGTTTCAGAGCATATATGTTTAAAAGTTTATTGACATTTATTCATTGGATTATGTATGCATGTGTATGATGTGCAAACGTATAGTGTATGAGTGTATGTATATGCATATGCATATATGCATGCCACTAAATGCATGTGGAAGTCAGACAACAGCTTCTAGGAGTGGGTTTCTTCACTCTACCTTGTCCTGTGTCCTGGTAATTGAACTCAAGGTTGCCAAGCTTGGTGGCAGGCACCTTTACCCACTACGCCTTCTTTCTCAGGATAGATCTGGGGCACAGTATTCTGGGCTGGTAGGTTTGCTTGTTCATTGCATCTCAATATCTGAAATTCCTTGATCTCTTCTTGCTTGCACCATTTCTGAAGGAAAGTCTGTCCTTCCTCCTCTATGACACTTAGTTCTTGCTTAGCCTTTGGCCCCCGCCATGGGCTTCACGCTGTTGGACTTTCTCCTTCTGCTAAGATGAGACAGGAAGACGACACACTGTGTGTGAGCTGAGCCACTCCTTTGCTTTTCAAGTTCTTTGCCCACTGCCCTGGTGGTGTGCTGGAGGCTTTGACTACCAGCCCCTCTGTGTGGGATACTTAAATTGAACAGAACTTTGTGTCCTGTTTCACAATAGCTTCTCCATCTCTTCACCTCCTCCAGGAGCCCAACCATCTTTTCTCCCATCTTCACTCTGAGAATCTGTTAATATCCCCAGAGGTAAAACTCCCCAAAGCATAGCCACATTTTCCCCTAGAACACCACGGTAAGTCTCCAACAGTGTGTAGTCACAGTATAGCAGCTTTCTACCTGAGTCTTCTGCTCAGTGAGTCCTGCTAACAGCTTGCTACCCTGCTAAACTGTTGCTCTCTGTAACTGCTTCTATGTCTTTCTGGTTGGGGAGGTGTCTGTCATGTGACCCTGGATCTCTGATAGATCTGAAGGAGAGGTGGGCTGTCAGTTTACTCCGATTGTTCTTACTTGTGTGGATAGGAGGTGTCAGTTCTATACGCCTTGCATGTTGGATCCCAAATCAGAATACCCCACCCGATCAGCCTTTTAGACCATGTTTCCATTCATTAGAAAGGGCAAATTACTGAAAAACAGTCAAGGTTTGGCATGGACAGGCTAATTTTTCAGAACTAATCTTCCACTGAGATGGGTTGGTACATGCCGTTCTCTGTCCTTGGAGTCAGACTGACTTCAACTCACCTTGAACTCCTGCTCTGAGATGATCTACCTTCTGAAAATAAGCTAACCATTTTGGTTAGGAAACAACAAAAACAAACCAACTTCCTTCATACCCCCAAGGCACTATAAATTCTAAGAATGGGGACAAAAGTCAGTCTAGTAGCATTGGCTGTAATTATAGTTTCTCAAAGGGAAGAGATGGCTGGATGGCCTTGGACAAGAGAATAGCCTTGATCAGATGCACTTGGTGTTTGACTGTTGGCACCATCCTCTTGATTTCATTTAGGCAACTTGTGTTTAATACCAGTAGAGAAATTCTTCTGAGAACATCTGAGGCAGAGAAAATGATCTGACAGCTTCTGGCGAAGGGGAGAAGGGAGGTGAGGAGGAGAGCTTAGACTCCACATTTTCCTGGCATTGAGTGGTCTTACAATATTTGGTATCTGCTGAGCCAATGCAAGAGGACTGAGTTTCCTTCTGGGAAGTCCCCTTCTGTGGGGACCTTAGGGCTGAGCGTTGGTGCTATGATATTGCCATCGTTATGGCTAGGACAACTGGAAAACAAGAGTGGATCCTCAAAATCTCAATGAACCTGTTACCTGACTGTAACTGAGCAAGAGAAAGGGGGTTCTTGGGTGGATTTGCAGAGTTAGCTCAGTAGAGCATCTTTGATGGGTGAGCAGAAGCAGACATGGCCAAGTATAGGACCTGCTATTTGAGACTTTTTTTCCTTTGTGTGGCCTGGGCAGGGTGAGAAGTCAATGTACACCTAACCCTATCACTGGGAATTTACCTGTGACTACCACACTGTCCTTAAGATCTGCTTTGTGCCTTCAGAGCCTGTGTGCCCCCCTTGCAGCCATCAATGTCCCCCACACAAACTCTAGGATCTACTTTTAAATATTAGGCATCTTGTACTCTGCTACACACTTTATTCATTTAGAAATGAAGTTCCCCTGGAGCCTAGTTTAGCCTCAGATTCACTATGTAGCCAAGGTTCTTGAATGCCTGATTCTTCTGTCTTTGCTCCCTGGATAGTGGGATTGCAAGGATCTGTCACCATGCTATTTGTGGAATGTTAATCATTTAACCCAGAGCCTCATGTTTGCAAGGCAAGCACTCTACTCATTGAGTACATTGCCAGCCCTGAAACGATTCATGTTTGATATCAAAACAACTAAAATGAATAGATAACTAAAGTTGAGGGCTCACTAATACAAAGTTGCCGCAGAAAAAAGGCAAGGAATCTCCTTCTCATCTGACTTCCCATCTCACTGACAGGAACTGTCAGATGTAATAGTGATGGTAGACATGGAGAGTTGCTTTATAGACATTCAAAATAACTAATATCAAAGTTAATCTTACGTATTAACTTGTCTTGGCCACAGAGTATCCAGAGGTGGTCAAATAATTTTGGTTGTGTCTTAGATGGTTCTTTGCCTAACATTAACATTTATTAAGTTGGCAGACATTGTCACAGAATGCCCTCTCCCAGGTGACAGGCCTCATCCAATTACTTGAAGAGAGGAAAATGTGGACTTCCTTCTTTAGAGTTTGGCAAACTCCTTAGTGCTTGAACTGGAAATCTGTCTCATCCATTTAGACCTGGACTCATGTTAGGTCTTAAGTCTATTTATTGCTCTTGAACTAGACACTGAACTTTCAGTTCTTGGTTCTCAGAGCTTTGAAGCCTATTGGCAGTTTTCCTATATCCCAGTTGTCAATTACACATCTTAGTTTTCTATTTCTATAATATGTGATCTACCATCTATCTATCATTTATACTCAACAAGCTATCAGTTAGCTTGTCTATTAATCTATCTATCCATCTATTCATCCATCTGTCATCTATCTATCTATCTATCTATCTATCTATCTATCTATATATCCATTCATCCATCCATCCATCCATCCATCCATCCATCCATCCATCCATCCATCCATCCATCTATCTATCCATCCAATCTATCTATCTATCTATCTATCTATCTATCTATCTATCTATCTATCTATCTATCTATCTATCTATCTATCTATCTACCTACCTACCTACCTACCTACCTATCTTCTATCATCTCTCACATTCTCTGGTTTTTCTGGAATACCTAAAAAGTTCAGTCCTCAAAGTGTCATTTGGTCATTTGTTCGCCCCACAGAAAGAACCTAGCTTTGCTGATAAGGCTTGGCTATTTGCTAAGACCTTCTTCCCAGCTTGGGCTTATTAGATCCTTGACTATATAGAATAATGAAAAAAGGTTCTGCTTCAATATGCTTTCAGGGAAGCAAGCTTCCATTGATCTTGGAGTATCCCAGGGACCACAGGAAGTCTGAATAAGTATTAACTAGAAGTCAAGTGCCCAGCAGATGCCAGGGACAGAGAAAGCTTTGCAAACAGAGGTAACAGCTTGACCTGAGGATCAGGATTTACCACTTAGGGCTTCTGGCATACTCAGGGCATCCTGGCGATCGCTGAGGCTAGAAAGAACTGCAGTGGAAATGAAGGGGACTCAAGGCTGGAAAATCAGAGATAAAAGCACCTCCCTACCAGGAGGCAAAGGCTCTCTTTAAGCATGGAGTTTTAAACTTGGCTGCAAGATTGCTCCGCACACCCCAGCCTCATTCCCACACCTCATTTCTTCTACACCCCTGCTGATTGGCATGGGGTAATTTTTACCCAGGCTCTAGGATCAATGGAAGCTTGCTTCCCTGAAAACATATTGAAGCAAAACCTTTTTCTCAGATTCTTTCAAGAGTCAACACATGGAACATAAAGGTCATGGACTCCTTTGTCCTTGACAAGGGACTTGACATGCTTATTACAGGAAAAACTCTGGAGAATATCAAGGCTGGGTGTGTAAAAATGTTCAGCTGGACTGGGGGCGGGGAGCTGTGTATGGCTCGGTGATAGAGTGCTTGCCTGCCTAGCAAGTATAAGGTCCTGGGTTTGAGCTTCAATCCAGCCAAGAATTAAAAGTGTATATCATTATTCTAGATTAAAATTTTGGGGAATCTCTCATCAAAGAGTAAAGCTTGAATATTTAGCCACTATGAACCGACTGTAAAGATAAGTTAACCTCAACATTTGTCTTTCGAAATCTTCCCAGATGCGTTGAGGCCTCCCCTCCCCCAACCCTCACCAGCTAATATTTACCTACTGTGACTCTAGCCCAGATGTCCCCTATTCGTCAAATAAGCACCTCTGTATGATTCATCTGTTTGCCTTAAAACCTTTATATGGGTGATAAGAAAAATGAGTCAGATTTCCACGGAGGTCCATAAACTTCTTATAAGTCTTACGACACCTCATGTCCCGAGAATCCATTCAGTCTTTCTCAAATGCTTTTACCAGCTGCTCGTCCTAACTTTGCCTGGCAGAAATAAATCACTGCACTGGAAGAGCACATGGCCACATCTCTGTGGAAACCTGAGCGTACAAAAAGAAGGAAGGCAGAATTATAAAAGCAAAAGTCAATATCCCTAAGAACTTTCTGACACCAGACATCAAGACATTTGGAAGGTTTATCCCCTAAATTCTGTTCGTTGGCAGATTCATAAACTACTGCTCTTTGGACACTTTAGAGAGACGTCCTTGAGCGAGCTGAAGGCCTGAGCCTGAAGGCCTTGAAATGTTTCAATTAGGCAGAGCACCTGCCTGGAGTCAGCTCAAGATGAAATCACTTCGTAGCCCTCCCACTGAAGAGGTGACCAGAAAGTGACTGTGGCACAAGTTCCAAGGAGAAGCCCTTTGATCTGAGAGGGAGCTGTTGACTGGAAAGAGCTACCACTGCCTTATTATAACATTCCTAAGCTTTCAGAGCTGAAAACTTAGGGCAGTGGAGTTGAGGATGAGCGGTAAATTGAAAAGTACGTGCTCCATATTGATGCCACTCTCCATAAGTGGAGAGTTCAGAGAGAGCCACCCAGCACCGAGTGCTATTCAATGTTGATGACTGACTTGCTGTTCAGGGCTCACCATTTATGCTGAACTCATAATATATAAATTAAATGCGGCTAATCACTTGACCATGCTACGCGATATGAGTTTTTTGGTTGGTTGGTTATTTATTTATTTATTTATTTATTTATTTATTGGTTAATTTGTTTGTTTTAAGATACAGTCCATCTGTGTACCAGATTGATCTGGAACTCACAACCCTCCTGCCTGGGCCTTCCGCGGGCTAGGATCACGAGTGGATACCACCATACCTGACTTTAGCATACCTGGATGTTGTCATGTCAGGTTCATTTATGAGCATCTTTATTTGTAAAACTGAGAAATATCATCTGGCTTGTCTCCAGAGTGCGGAGCTATTTTCCTTTCGGCATCAGGAAACATCAGCCAAGGGAACCTTCTTCTGCTCCCATCCGATCTGCCGGAAGCTGGCTCTGATGGAGGCCAATGGGTTCTAGTGAGCATTAACAGGAACCTGGCATTTTGTCTGGCAAAGATTTCAGCCTAAATAGTTGATCTCCCGATGTGTAATGGTTCCTAATATTCTGTGAACTTCACTTGCTTCATATTTGGAATATCTTAGGCCACAGGAAAATGGTGCTCCAGAGAGAGGTGCCTGACTCTATGCCAGTGTTAACCATGAGTTACCCTTGAAGCATCCCAATGGAGGGAGGAGAACTGTAGCATGCAGATCCATGCAGTTAAAAGCAGCCTTCCCGAGCACAGTCATGTTTCAGTGTTCTTTCAAGATGGCGGCAAGGGCAATGCTTCAGTGGCCACTTGTTCTAAAAGAAGGTGGCTTCACCTTCCTTGTGATTGCAGAGATTAAATTGTCAGTTGCCATGAAAGCTCCATCAGGAAGCATAGTTGTTCTGGAGAAGGCCTCGGGGAGCATGCACCAGAAATGGGCCTCGGAAGTAGAGAGATGGTTCAACAGTTAAGGTCACCAATTTTTGTTTGCCAGCACCTATGTAGTGACTCACAGCAACGTGTAACTCTCTTCCCATAAGATCCAATGCCCTTTTCTGGCCCCAGTGGGCCCCAGGCATGCACACCATGCACATACACGGATATAGGCAAAAGACTCATTCACATAAACTAAGATAAAAACAACTTCAAAATGGAAGAAAGTAATGGGCCTTCTTGGAGTTTGGGAGCAGCTCACGTAGCAGGTTTCCCACTGTGTCTGCTGCTGACCCAACAGTGTATAAGGAAACAAGGAAGCAACTGTCTTAGGTGTGCATCCATGAGACGAGATGGCCTGGGAAGGATGATGTCGCTAGTCTATAGCACCTGAAACTGAGCACCAAACAGAAGCGCTGCCCTGCCCTCAAGACCACTACCCTCATCTCAGTGAAGCTTAGCCAGTGCTGCCGAGACTGAAGCTGCCACAGAGGAAGAGCTCTTTATTAGGCATACACACATGTGTGACGATTTACAATGCATTCCATATTCTCCATGGGCGTGGATTTCTGTGACCAGAAGAGTGCCACAATAGTGGCTGTTGTCCTCTGGGTCAAGAACTTCGTGTTCCTGCCTCTTTCAACTTACAGTGCCACTAGCTCAGTCCTGTGGTTTTTATTTCACTGACTTAAATTTTATGGAACTTAGAGAAATGGGGATGCCACAGATAGACCTTAGGATTTGAACTCAGATTCATTTGGTTATAAATCCTGGACCTGGGGCTGAGGAATTGGCTCAGAGAATACAAGTACAAGGAAAGAGGACCTGAGTTTGAATCCCCAGAACCCATGGAAAAGCCAGACTCAGAGCAGAAATGTGTGGGATCCCAGCACTACGATGGGGAAAATGGAAAGCAGAGATGATGACAGAGACCTTGTCTCAAACAAGGTGGAAGGTGAGGACTTGCATCTGATGTTGTGCTCTGACCTCTGTATGCACACAATGGCAAGTGTGCACCTATATTCACACACATGAATGAGCGTGAGCACACACACACACACACACACACACACACACACACACACAGAGAGAGAGAGAGAGAGAGAGAGAGAGAGAGAGAGAGATTGAAAAAACAAATCCTGCAGTCTTTTCAGCGTATTATACCGCTTCTGTGAGGGTTTTTGAACCATTGTCTGTGCCCATACATTACTTTGCCTGTTGCTGGACTGGGTGTTTTCAATCAGACAAATCAGGGAAATAATGGTACAGTAGGAGCTAAAGGAAGGTAAAGCCTTATCTCCCACTGCTGCCTGCCTCAGTCGCTCCACCATAGCAAATCAGCCAGTAGTTTTCAGTCTGTCCATCTTTCCTTTCCACACGGGTAGACTTCTAGTTTAATCTTTTTCTGAATTTCCTTTCTTGCACTTACTGTATGCCACAGACCTTCTAACTGGGGACTCAAAGGGGTGTCTCCTCTGTGTCCTGGCTTCACATTCATGAAAACATTTATGTTTTCAGTACTTTATGGGAGAATACTCATTTTTCATTGGGTCATTTTTTTTTTTTTACAAACAATACTGTAACAAATATCTTACATGCTTTTATTTTCTGTGCATGTGTGGTTGTGGATAGGTAGGTTTAAGGATTAAATCATTTGTTCAAAAGTTATGTACATGAATACACTTTTTGGAGACACAGTCAAATTGTTCTTCATGGCTATTGAGACAATAGTTTACACCACCCCCAGAAACAGATAAAGTTACAGGTTATCCCACATGGTTTTATCTAAGTTCCCCAGAAATAGATAAGGTTGCAGGCTAGCCCACATGGTTAACGATCTATGTTTACAACTTTTGCCCGTCTTATAGCTAACTAAGAGTGCACAATGCATTTAATTTGGATTTAACTGAAACGCTACTATCATCTTCCCGTGTGTAAACTATTTCTATTTTTTCTCATGGTGTCCTGGCTCTAGGGTATGTGTGTATGTTTTCATGTCTAGTTTTCAGACCTTTTCTTATTAACTCAGTGAAGCATACCATATTCTCTGAAAAATGCCCTTTGCTTGTATTTTGAGTTTCAAATAACCATAGGTTTCCATTTACATTGTGCACTTTGAATTCAAAGTTTCTTAACTTTCTATTATTAAATGTAGCTTCAAATTTTTATGTTAAAATTGGACTTTAGCTGCCTCGGAGCTCTAAAAGTATAGTAGAATGTTTTCCTATTCTAAGTTATGTCAGAAATGCAGAAATGTTTGTCTCCCAAGCAGCAGCTCAAATCTTCCTCAGGTCTATACCTTTCTCCCCTCTACCCAGCCTTTCCTCTCTCCTCTCGCCTTTTCATCCTCCCTTCTTCCTCCCTTCCTTAAGTGAGACCTGAACCCACAGCCTTCTGCAGGCTAAGCAGGCACTTTCCCGCCAAGTGGTGTGGCCAGCCCAGCTCCAAAGCCCAATCATTTTCCATTGAACTTTCTAACTATGTCATTTGTTGTCCCAATTTCTAAAAGTTTTTTTTTTTTCAATTTTGCAATTTTGCCTGTATGACCTGCATTGTCTCACAAAGAGGAAGGGATCAATATTTCTTGTCTTTGGTGCATGCTTGGCCATTAATCACTAGTGGCTTTAAAGGGTGGCAGTATATTACACATTTAGTTTGTGCTTTAAGGGGCATCATGAGTTTCTAACAATTCTCTTGTTCTTCTTCTCTCTTTGGCATAAGAATGTCATGTTCCAGTAATGGCTTTGCCTTTCCCCTAGATTCAACAGACCCACTTCACAACCATCAAGAAGGAATGAGAATTGGAAATAAATATTTACTGTTATAAACCCCTGAGAATTTAGTTGTTTGTTACTTTAGAGATGACTAGATCATGTTATTAATCATATCTGTTTATCTTGCAAATAATGAAACGTAACACACATCCAAAAAAGGACATAAATGTTCCCTACCATGGATTATCTCTCAGTTAGATCCCATGTGACAATTCCAAATACCATGTGGCAGGTCAGGAACTAAAATGTTTCCACCTTCAGTAATGACACTGGGCCCTTTTCCCATTGCTGTCTGAGTTACTTTTTGATTGTTGTGATAAGACTCCACAACCAAGGCAACTGATAAAGAAGGTGTTTATTTGGTTCCCAGGGTAGCAAAGGGAAAGAGAACATGACAGCTATGCCATGGAGTGTGGCAGCAGGCAGGCAGGCACGGCAGTGCAGCAGTAGCTGAGAGCTTGCACTTTTTGAGACATGACCACAGGCAGAGAGAAACACTTGGAATGGCATGGATTTTTGAAAGCTCAGTGTCTACCCTATGACATGCATCTTCTAGCAAGGCGATGCTCCCTAATCCTTCTGAAACCGTTCCTCCAACTGGAGACCAAGAATTCACATGTATGAGCCTATGGAGGCCATTCTCATTCAAATCATATCTCAAGAGCTGCATTGTGTCCCATCAAAGTTTCCATATTTTATCAACTGAAGCTGTGGCTATGTGCGGGCAGAAGGTCTTTAAAAGTTCCACTAATTTAAAATGAGATCATTAGGGCGAGCCTTTGTCCAATTTAATTGACATTCTTTTAGGAAACAGACACACAGAGTCAAAAGAACCTGTGAAGGCATAGGAAGGAGTTAGCCATCTACAAGATAAGGAGAGTGGCCCACAAAGAATTCAACTCTCAATGCTGTCAAACTCTTTAGCGCTCACGAAAAATTATAGATTGGGAATTGAGAGACCATCGCATTATGTCATTTGGGCCACAGGTTGTGGGGCACCATGCTATGGGCAATCATAACAGAATAATACACTCAATATGGTGAGTTCCTCTCTATCTACTAGCTTCCTACTACTAATCTGCTTTCTTCCAAGCTGCCAGGTTGGTTTCCAGTCCTCAAATGAATTATGTCATGTATGTATGTCTGTATGTGTGTGTGATTGTGCATGTGTTCGTATATGTGTATGCATATGTATGTGTGCATGTGTGTGTTCATTTGTGTCTGTGCATGTGTGTGTATCAGTTTGTCTGTATTATATTTATGGATCATCACTCTTTTATATAATAATATTTTATAGTGCATTAGTCTGTTTTTTTAGACTTCTGGATTGTTTTCATTCTGGATTTATTATGAATAATATGCATTAAATTATCATAAACATCTTTGTGTTTATGTACATATTTTGTTGGTATGAAAGAGTAGACCTGTAGGATTATAAAGAATGTTAATTAAGCTTTAGCAGTTATGTTCAATAATTTTCTGCATTAATTAAGTTGCATCACTTTGGCAAAAATACCTCACAGAAACAAGTTAAGGGAGAGCAGTTTTGTTTTGGGACATAGCTTCTGAGGCTTTTAGACCATCAGAATGGAGAAGACATTGTGGGACAGCTCAGATCACATGGTGGCAATGTGTGGCAGAGGCTGGTCAAGTCATAGTGGACCGAGAAAGAGGATAAAAGGAAGGAGTCAGAGAAGATATAACCTCGAGGGCTCAGCCTTTGTAACCTGCTTCCTTCATCTATACCATGCCTCCCAAAGTTTCCAAAATCTCATAAAGTAGTGTTCCTAGGTGGAAGCCAAGAGCCTGTGAGGGACATTCTACCTCTGGCTACAAAAGGCTCATAGCCACTACATAATACAAATATGTTCAATCCCCTTTAAAGGTTGCTATAGTTTCAAGATTGTTCAGAAGCCTAAGTCTAAAGACTGTATCGAGGCTCCAGACAATCATTTAGTTGTGAGCCTCTGTAAAATAAAAAAGAAAGTTATATGCTTCCAACATACAAAGAATGCATAGAGCAAGCATCCCCATCACAAAAGGGAAGGGGGAAGATAAAAGGAGAGATGAGACCAAAGCAGAAATGACGTTCAGCAGTACAGGTATCAAATTCTGTAGATTCAAGGTCCAGCGTCTGGGACGCATCATGGCCTGAAGTGCTCTCCAGTGGACTTGGCTGGTTCTACCCTTAGGCCTTGCACATATGCAGACCACAGAGCCTCTCCCAGGGGATGTTTCCCTTGGTACCTGGAGCTCTGTTATGGCAGATATTACATGTACCTCATGCCTCAACATCTTTGAGCCTCTATTGTAGTTTAGGTCTCACCATAACAGCTTCATGTTTTATCCTGTCAGGCTTTCTGCAGGATTCTGGTCCACATTACCCAGCTTCTTAGTCCTTCTTCAACACCTTGGTGGAAGTGGCTATGGTCTCATAACTCTTGTATTTAGCATTCTTGACAAATCATCATTGCTCAGATAATGTCACTTGGCTGTGTCCAGTTGGAGATGTCGCTAGGCACTCTTGGACCTCAGCCACAGTGGCCCTTAAATGCCTTGATAGCTGAACTTGGAAAAATAGGTGGCCTTTTGAAAATAGAACATTCCAGCAGTTCTTTGCAAAGAAAGGCTTTTCAAATGGGTTACAGTCTATACTCCAGAGACTTCCTTAAGCAAGGGCTAGTCAGTTTGTGAAATGTCCTCCAGCACCGTCCCCATGTCCACCTGCAAAACAGATGGTTTTCCTTTAATGAGTCCAGTCTGTCTGACAACGATGACCTCTTTGTCAACAGCTTTCAGCAAACTCCTTTTCTGGACAAACTATGTGTCTTTCAAATCTTTGTGCTTGATTCTTTTGTTGCTGATTCTTCCCATAAACCTAGCTGAAAGTAGCGAGTAATAACCATCCCACAGCCTGAAAACATGGTTTCCTCTGCCAATTATGGCATTTTAAATTCAGCCTCACTCGCTTTTCCAAGACGTGAGCAAGTGCAGATAAATTTATTGTCAGAATGCAACATGAATGGAAAATAACCCAGTTCCAAATAGCATCCTTATTTTCATCTAAAACTGCATGTTTGCCTATAGACACTTTGGTTATCTCAAGTCCTACCAGATGGCCCACCAAGCCCTGATTAGAGTATCCTAGGGTTTCCTAAGTCTTCATCTCCATATGTTTTCAAATTCCTGATACAAACTAGTTCCAAAGGCTTGAGAGCCACATGACTAGATTTAGTCATGGCAATGACTTTCCCTCCCTTCTCTGGTACCACTTTCCTATATTTATTATTGTGAGTTGCTATGACCAAAATACTCAACAGAAAGAACCCACAAGAATGTTTTGGCTCAAGCATTCAGAGGATTTTGGTCATCCTGACAGGGAAGGCACGGTAGTTGAGCTCAGACAGTGGCCGTGGGAGCATGTGCAGATAATGTTCATAGTGTAGGAGATCAGAATGCACAGTGGGAAGGAGTCAAGGATCATAGAGCTCCACGGATCTTCCCCTAGTGACAAATTTTATCCATCTAGGTCCCATCTCCCAAAGTTTTCAGAACAGCTTGAAAGTGTGCCACAAGTTGGGGACCAAGCATTTAAAGCATGACACTACAAGATGACTCTAGACTCAAACCACAACATTTTCCGAGCTGGTTTAACAAATTATGTTCTCATGAGTACTCAAAAGTCACCCAATTGCTCGACAATTTTGTCAACATTTGTTACGGTCAAAGTTTTAATATTTTGTCATTCAAAGATATAACATGATTTCTCACTATTGTTTTAGTCTGCATTTCTGAAAATTAAATTTTTTTCAGATATTTGTGAGTTATTAGAACAGCCTTTCTAGAATCTACGTTTTAACATAAAATGCATGCCTGTATGGACATTCAAGCTTTAAAAAAAAACAAATTGGAAGATATTCTTCATATGTTATGAAATAAACCCTTTGTTGGTTATATGTTGAATATGAATATTTTTGTAAATACATATTTTTAACCCTATAAAATGTAATCTTATTTTTTATACTTACAACTAAAAACATAGTTTCAGGCATACTAAGGGTCTAAATGAAAAACCATGTAGCAACCGAAACATTATATAGTCAAACATTTCATAATCTTTAAGGAGAGTATGTTTGACTATGTATAAAAAATAGTCTCAAAAATCTGTCTCAAACCACCATTAAGAGGATGAAAAACCAGGTCCATATAGGGTAAGTGATATTTTCAGCAATGTCAAAGAAAGGTAAATCTTTATTATTATAGGTCGAAATTAATGGCTAATATTAAAAGTTGATTCACCAAGACGTAATAACACAAATAGTATTTAATGACTGTCAAACACAGGGGCAGCCAGTGAACCACTATTTTGAGTAAATAGACTGGAGCTGGGGATGGGTAGGAAAGGATAGGGAAATGTTGGACTCCATTATAATCTCCATGATATTTTATTTGCTAATTATGTGCATGTGTTACTTTGAGTTTTTAAAAATGGCCTAGTACTTAAAATATATAGCATAAGGTCTTACCAAATACCTCTGTAGTGGGACTGAGGACACACACCCCATCCCAAGTGTAGGCATTTGTTAAAGTTTAAACAATGAAGCCAGAAATTATTTTAGGTCTTTTATATACTTTACAATAAAGATCGTGAGGATTGCATTCTTGCTCATAATATATTCATGCTAGCTTTAACAGGAACTGATCTTTTATTTAAAGCACTTACATGGTCACTCAAGTCTTCAAGCAAATTGCCTGCTCAGGAGGATCCAGGGGGCTTATTCTTTGGCTTCAAGTAGCCCCAGGATACCCCTGTGAGCTCCCTGGGGCTGTAAGTATCCAGTTCAAGAAGGATATTTCCAACTTGTTAATGCTGTCATTATGGCTAAATACGTGATAGTTTCCAGATGTTCTCTCTGCTCCAGACGTTAGATAGGGAACACAGGACAGTGTAATTGGAACACTGCTCACTTTGCAATCAAATGATCTGCTTAGGTCCAGACCAGGACCGGTCTTTGAACAAGTCATTTGCAACCTTGTTGTCTTTAGTGCCCTCAAACGAAATGAGCCCAATAGATAATAATTCTTTTTTGGTAAACTACCTAACATTTATCTTCTAGAGCATGAGCAAGAAAAATTAATGCCAGATTTTAATGCCGATATTTTAAATGTAAGTCAAAGATGCTGTAGTGACTTTCTGTTTCTCCATTTCTTCAAGAGGCTTGCCATGAGCAGCTGGAGCATTTTGAACATTTGTTTACAGAGCATCAGTTGTCCATTAGGAAACATCACTGTATAAAGAGAAATACCTGTCCTCAGTACCATGAAGTCTGTGAGCTCTTATAGAAATGCTTGCCTGCATGTCGCATTCTTTCATAGTTGGATTTCTCAATGAACAAACAGTATCTGAGGCCCAGTTTGTTCAAATTCACATAGCAAGTAAAGGTGAGTTAGAACTGGAACCCCAGCCACTTGCTGTTGTGGTTTGCCCTGGAGTTATCTGTATTTTGATGCTAATTCCACTGCCCCAAGGACAGTCATGTACTGGGACTCAGGTGACTTCACCAGAACCTTCACTCCATTAAATTTGTAAAATACAGGTGAGAGGCAGGTACAGGATAGGAGGAGGCCTGTCATTGGAGGAGAAGGAAGGATGGTTGGGAGAGAAGTTTGGAGGAAGAGGAGGAGACTCGACCGAAGAGGAGAAGAGACAGCAGGGGGAGACCGAGGGGCCGAGGGACAACAATGGAGGCTGACATTGAGATTCCGCTCTGTGTATTTACAGGTTGTTATTAATGTTCTTAAGGGATGGATGGTACTGGGCTTTGTATATTTAGGTAGGAAAGTATATCTTATCAATTGGGTCAAAGGTTATTGTGTTGTGTGTTCTTTCATGTGTAGATTTAAGTGTAATGGAGTGTGGGGCGGCTGGTCTGGGCTGCCACAGAATTGGAATGTGTGCTTCTGGCAAGATATCCAGCAGGCATCTTGGGGCACTGCAGTGCTGGACCTAGTGGGGAATAAAAGACAACCCTACTTTTTTTTATTTTTTATAGTTTTACAACAACAACTTGCCTCCAAGGCATGATCTGTCTTCTGTGCATGCCAACCATTATAAAAAAGTCAATGAGTTCTGTGTCCAGCAAATGAGGAATCTCTATTTCCTCACGTGAGAAATGGGACATGATATCCATTATTAGTATAAACTAGAATCATTTTAGATGGCTTTACAGAAATGCTAGTTCTTGAAGTCTGTGTAGGCCTCAGAAGCGTTCCAATAAACTTCCCTTTGCTCTTCTTATTCTGAGAAAGGAACCCTTTCTCTCTTTCTGCAGAGTTGATTTTAATTTGGAGTGATGAAACATAATATTGCTTCCAGAACCTATTTGGTTGTGCTTAGAGCATGCAAAGCCATTGTCACATCTCACAACCCCCGATCCTCCAGGGCTTCCCAGAAAGCATATTGGGGTCTGGTCTCCATCTCTAGTGCCCTGTGCTCTAACTGAAGGCTACCTGAATGTTTGATATTAGCTCTCTCTGGCAACTGGATCTCTATTGGCCACACATCTGAGAACTCTTGAGAATACTGTTTATTCCTTGGGAAATCTGGAACGAATTAAGCTGAATAAATTGGCTCTCCATTTGGCTGTTTCAGATGGCAGAAAAAAAAAAAAAAGCACACGCTCCTTCCTCCCGTTTTCTTTCTCTTTTTTTCTTTTTCTTTTTCTCCTTTATGAAGGGGGAAATAAAAACACACCCATATCCATGGAAAATTAGACTTGGTCAAATCTTGCTCTCTGTCTACTGTAAGTGGAAGTCTTTCTTTGATCAGAAGATTAAGGTGTCCCAGAAGAGTGTTGGGATCAGAAGACACCTGGAGAATCCATTCTGATATAGGTCTGGAACCCGGGCAGCATAAATCTAGGTGGGGCTGGGATGTCCAGGGAGCCAACCTGTAGTTTGTTGCCAGGGCTACTGGCACAGTGAGCAAACACAGCAAAGAATTTTCCCTTCCTAATCCTCCGCCAGTCTTACCTTTCTCCTCAGGGCCAACCATCCATCAAAATAAAGCCACACAGGGACTTGGAAACATTGTTCAGAAAGAAATGAGAAGAAAAAGTAAGAGAGGAAATAATGTGGCCAATATGAGTCATGGTTAGTGCATTGCTTTAACTGTTGAATGTTGGTTTACAAATGGTTACATAAAGCCTTGGGTACTGTGCTCAATTCTTGGCATGGTGTCACCTTACTTACAGGTAACACTAGACCCTAATAAAAGTGCTACCTTAAAGGCAATCAAATTTGCAGATTTTTTTTTTAGCTCCAACTTTTAGAAAATATAGGCGGTGGTGTTCAGTATTAAGCCTATACAACTGTGACTCCTCTGGCTCTAAACGTCCACTCCACACAACAGGGAGTTGCCCAGATTCCTCATCAGGAAAAGTGTTGTCACCACTGTCAAAGATGTTTCCAGGAGACTGGAATCAGCAATGAATTTTCTCAGGCATCATGTCAGCTGCAGAGACCTCCCTTCCCCCAAGGACAAACCTTTTCTAGGATGGGTCTATGCCGTGACTGACAGGTATTCCTGGCCTCCTTTGTTGTTGTGGTTTGTAGACTACTTCTCGTTGATTGAGAACAAGTAGGTTTTCCACTGCCCCCTCAGTAATATTCACACTGCATCTATTTTCACTATATTCAAGTCCCCTAAGGCAAAGTCCACACCTACTGGTTACTCAGTATCCACAGTCAGATTGGAAGACATTCCTAGCTGTCCCACTAGAGATCAAAGAATTTTATAAAATATTTTGTCTTCTACTTTATGCTAATAGATGTGAGTCCCAGTACCCAGCATGCCTCTGACCACTGAATTCCTGAGACCTTGACTGATACTCCAGAGCTCAGACTCTCTACAGGTTTTATTTTCACCTCTGAAGCACCTTTATGTGACCCAGGACCTCCAGCTTCTTCATTAGTTCTGCCTCATTACCATAAGTCAATCAATGTAATCTACCAATAATTTTACGGTAGGATGCTCATGAAATTCATAACTATACTGTTACAATGTACATAGATTTGAAGCAACATCTCACAGATATTTTATCCCTGCCATCCTAATGCTAACTTTTCCAAGTCATTCTGTTTGAAATACTAAAGTACATTTTCTAGATAAAAGTTTCATAGGTCCTGCTAATCTCCTTCTGAGACACTGGAGCAGCAGTGCTACACTAATTCTTGATTGAAATTGTAGTTGTCTGTGGCCATTCCCAAGCATCACCTGGTTTTAGCAGGGTACAGATTGGGAAATATGGCTCATTATGCTCCTTTCTCCAAGATCCTTAAGAGTGACACTAATCTCCATGTCTATTATATGTAACTTTATGTTTAATGTACTTTTTTTAATCTAGAATATATATGTATATATATACATATATTATAATTTTCTGTTATTCTATATATTATGCCTTATAATATATATTCTCAGAGTTGTTACACATATTCTATATAATATAAATATTCTATATAATATAAATAAAATACATAGACATAATATGTAGAATTATTAATTTTATTACTTATTATAATGCATGATAATTATTCTATATTATGGAATATTATATTATCTATTCTAATGCTTATATATTGAATCACATATATGTATATATAAAAGACAAAAATAATTATATTTACATTTTAGGATTAGTTGCCAAATTTAAGCTTTTGTGTTATAACCCAATTTCTTTTCAGTAAACTTCTACTCACCATGAAGGTGACAAGGACAATATTCCCTTGTGATAATCTTTTATTGGGAATACCCAACTTATCTTGAGCAGGAGGGGTACCATCAGGGTCACTTCAGCAAGGTAGAAATTAACACACTTCCAATTGCATCTGTCTTCTAACCTTCTGCCCTAAGGTAAAAGTCATATTTAACTGTCTACTTCTTTGTCACTGTACTTAGTGACCTGGAGATATTTATTTTTCCATTAGTTGATTATTCAGTTACTTCTGCAAGAATAAGGGGTTGATGAGGAGATGAATATATTTTGTCAATTAAAAATTATATTTGCCCTTCCGGTCTCTATTTGTACCCAGAGCTAAGGCTGTCCCACAACACTCCAGACCCAAAACCTCCCAGAGAGAGCTGATCTAACAAGAGAACTCTCATTCTTAAGATCACAGGTAAGGCCCCACTTTTTCTCTACTAACTGTCCAAAGAGAGATCCTCCAGGAACACACAGGGCACAGGAACTGCTGAGCAGCCTGGGACAGGATTGTTCCAGTCTCCATCTGTGCCAAGAGCTAAGGCTGTCCCACAGCCCTCTGGACCCAAAGCCTGCTCAGAGAGAGCTGGTTTCCCAGGAGTGCTCTCACTCCCAAAATCACAGGCTCACAGGCCCACAGGAGAGATAAGCTCCTCTCAGAGACAGCAAGTACAAGAACATAAGCAACAGAATCCAAGACTACTTGGCATCATCAGAACCTAGTTCTCCTATCACAGCAAGTCCTGGATACCTCAATACACCAGAAAAGCAAGATTTGGATTTAAAATCACATCTCCTGATGATAGAGGACTTTAAGAAGGAGAACATAGGTAAACAAGTAGACACCCTTAAAGAGGAAACACAAAAATCCCTTAAAGAGTTTCAGGAAAACACAGCCAAACAGGTGAAGAAATTGAACAAAGTCATCCAGGATCTAAAAATGGGACTAGAAACAATAAAGAAATCACAAAGGGAGAAAACCCTAGAGAGAGAAAACTTAGGAAAGAGATCAAGAATTATAGATGCAAGCATCACCAACAGAATGCAAGAGATTGAAGAGAGAATCTCAGTTACACAAGATACCATAGAAAGCATTCACACAACAGTGAAAGGAAATGCAAAATGCAAAAAGTTCCTAACCCAAAACATCTGAGAAATCCAGGACACAATGAGAAGATCAAACCTGAGGATAATTGATATACAAGAGAGGGAAGATTACCAACTTAAAAGGCCAGGAAATATCTTCAACACAATTTCCTAACCTGAAGAAAGAGATGCCCATAAACATACAAGAAACCTACAGAACTCCAAATAGATTGGACCAGAAAAGAAATTCCTCCTGTCACATAATAGTCAAAACACCAAATGCACAAAATAAAGAAAGAATATTAAAAGCAGTAAGGGAAACAGTCAAGTAACATATAAAGGCAGACCTATCAGAATTGCACAAGACTTCTCAACAGAGACTATGAAAGCTAGAAGATCCTGTTCAGATGTCATACAGACCCTAAGAGAACATAAATGCCAGCCCAGGCTACTATATCCAGCAAAACATTCAATTACCATAGAAGAAGAAACCAAGATATTCCATGACAAACCAAATTTAGATAATATCTTTCTACAAATGCAGTCCTACAAAGAATAGTTGAAGGAAAATTCCAACACAAGGAGGAAAACTACACCTTAGGGAAAGCAGGAAATTAATCTTCTTTCAACTAACCCAAAAGAAGGTAGCCACACAAACATTATTCAACCTCTAACAACAAAAATAACAGGAAACAATAATCACTATTCCTTAATATCTCTTAACATCAGTGACTCAATTCCCCAATAAAAAGACATAGACTAACAGACTGGATACGTAAAAAGGACCCAGCATTTTGCTGCATACAAGAAACACACCTCAGTGACAAAGACACTACTTCAAAGTTAAAGGCTGGAAAACAATTTTCTAAGCAAATGGTCCCAAGAAACAAGTTGGAGTAGCCATTCTAATATGGAATAAAATTGACTTTCAACCAAAAGTTATCAAAAAAGATAAGAAAGACACTTCATAGTCATCAAAGGAAAAAAATCTATAAAGATGAACTCTCAATCCTGAAGATCTATGCTCCAAATGCAAGGGCATCTACATTCATAAAAGAAACCTTACTAAAGCTCAAAGCACACATTGCACCTCACACAATAATAGTGGTAGAGTTTCAACAACCCACTCTGCAATGGACAGATCATGGAAACACGAACTAAACAGAGACACAGAGAAACTAACAGAAAGTTATGAACCAAATGGATTTACCAGATATCTACAGAACATTTCATTCTAAAACAAAAGAATATACCTTCTTCTAGGCACCTCATGGGTACCTTCTCCATGACCATATAATCAGTCACAAAACAGGCCTCAAGAGATACAAGAAGATTGAAATAGTCCCATGCATCCTATTGGATCACCATGGACTAAAGCTGGTCTTCAATAACAAAAAAAAAAAAAAAAAAAAAAAAAAAAAAAAAAACAAAAACAAAAACAAAAAACCAACCAAACAGAAATCCTGCATATACATGGAAGCTGAACAACACTCTACTCAATAATAACCTGGCCAAGAAAGAAACAAAGAAAGAAATTAAAGACTTTTTAGAATTTAATGAAAATGACACAACATAGCAAACTTATGGGACGCAATGAAAGCAGTGCTAAGAGGAAAACTCACAGCTCTGAGTGCCTCCAAAAAGAAACTGGAGAGAGCATACATCAGCAGCTTGACAGCACACCTAAAAGTTCTAGAACAAAAAGAAGCAAATCCACCCAGGAGGAGTAGAAGGCAGGAAATAATCAAACTCGAGCTGAAATCAACCAAGTAGAAACAAAAAGGACTATACAAAAAATCAACAAAACCAGGAGCTGGTTCTTTGAGAAAATCAACACTATAGATAAGCACTTAGCCAGAATAACCAGAGGGCACAGAGGGATTATACAGATTAACAAAATCAGAAATGAAAAGAAAGACATAACAACAGAATCTGAGGAAATTAAAAAAAAAATCATTGGATTTTATGACAAAAGTCTTTACTCAATGAAACTGGACAATCTGGATGAAATGAACAATTTTCTATGCAGATACCAGGTACCAAAGTTAAATCAGGAGCAGATAAACCATCTAAACAGTCACATAACTCCTAAAGAAGTAGAAGCAGTTATTAAAAGTCTCCCAACCAAAAAAAAAAAGCCTAGGACCAGATGGGTTTAGTGCAGAATTCTATTGAACCTCCATAGAAGACTTAATACCAATACTGTCCAAACTATTCCACAAAATAGAAACAGAAGGAACACTACCCAATTCCTTCTATGAAGCCACAATTATGTTTATACCTAAACCACTCAAAAACCCAACAAAGAGAACTTCAGACCAATTTCCATTATGAATATTGATGCAAAAATTCTCAATAAAATTCTTACAAACCGGATATAAGAACACATTAAAACAATCATCCATTATGATCAAGTAGGCTTCATCCCAAGGATGCAGGGATGGTTCAATATATGGAAATCCATCAACATAATCCACTATAAAAACAGTCTCAAATAAAAACACACATGATCATTTCATTAGAAGCTGAAAAAGCATTTGACAAAATTCAACACCCCTTCACGTTAAAAGTCTTGAAAAGATCAGGAATTCAAGGCCCAGGCCTAAACATAGTAAAAGCCATATATAGCAAGTCAGTAGCCAACATCAAACTAGATGGAAAGAAACTTGAAGCAATCCTTCTAAAATCAGGGACTACACAAGGCTGCCCACTGTCTCCCTACCTACTCAATATAGTATTCAAAGTTCAAGCCAGAGCAATCATACAACAAAGGAGGTCAAAAAGATGCCAATTGGAAAGGAAGAAGTCAAAGTATCACTATTTGGAGATATTACGATAGCATACTTAAGTGACCCAAAAATTTCACCAGATAAACCTGATAAACAACTTCAGCAAATTGGCTGGGCATAAAATTAACTCTACTCAAAGGATAAACAGGCTGAGAAAGAAATTAGGGAAATGACACCATTCGAAATAGTCACAAATAATATAAAATACCTTGGTGTGACTCTAACCAAACAAGTGAAAGATCTGTATGACAAGAACTTCAAGGCTGAAGAAAGAAATTGAAGAAGATCTCAGAAGATGGAAAGATCTCCCATGCTTATGGATTGGCAGGATTAATATTTTAAATATGGCCATTTTGCCAAAAGCAATCTACAGATCCAATGCAAACTCCATCAAAATTCCAACTCAATTCTTCATAGAGTTAGCAAGAGCAATTTGCAACTTCCTTTGGAATAACAAAAAACCCAGGATAGCGAAAACTCTCCTCAACAATAAAAGCATTTCTGGGGGAACTACCATCCCTGACCTCAAGTTGTATTATAGAGCAATAGTAATAAAAACTGTATGATGTTGGTACAGAGATGGGCAGATAGATCATTGGAATAGAATTGAAGACCCAGAAATGAACCCACACACCTGTGGTCAATTGATCTTTGACAAAGAACCTAAAACCATCCAGTTGAAAAAAGATAGCATTTTCAAAATACAGTGCTGGTTCAACTGGAGGTCAGCATGTAGAAGAATGCAGATCGATCCATACTTATCACCCTGTACAAGGCTCAAGTCCAAGTGGATCAAGGGCCTACACATAAAACCAGATACACTCAAACTAATAGAAGAAAAAGTGGAAGAGCCTGGAACACATGGGCACTGGGGAAATTTTCCTGAACAGAACACCAATGGCTTAGGTTTTAAGATCAAAATCGACAAATGGGACTTCATAAAATTGCAAAGCTTCTGTAAGGTAAAGGTCACTGTCATTAGGACAAAACAGCAACCAACAGATTGGGGAAAGATCTTTACCAATCCTACATCTGATAGACGGGCTAATATGAAATATATTACATACAAAGAACTCAAGAAGTTAGACTCCATAGAATCAAATAACCCTATTACAAAATGGGGTACAGAGCTAAACAAAGAATTCTCAACTGAGTAATATGGAATGGCTGAGAAGCACTTAAAGGAATGTTCAACATCCTTAGTCATCAGGGAAATGCAAATCAAAACAACCCTGAGAGTCTACCTCCCGCCAGTCAGAATGGCAAAGATTAAAAACTCAGGAGATAACAGATGCTGGTGAGGATGCGGAGAAAGAGGAGCACTCTTCCCTTGTTGGTAGGATTGCAAGTTGGTAGAAGCACTCTGGAAATCAGTCTGGAGGTTCCTCAGAATATTGGACATAGTACTAACTGAGGACCCAGCTATCCCACTCCTGAGCATATACCCAGAAGATGCGGAAAGAACCCAGATGTCCTTCAACAGAAGAATGGATACAGAAAATGTGGTACATTTACACAGTGGAGTACTACTCAGCTATTAAAACAATGACTTTATAAAATTCATAGACAAATGGATGGAACTAGAAAATATTGTCCCGAGTGAGGTAACCCAATCACAGAAAAACACACATGGTATGCACTCACTTATGAGTGGATGTTAGCCCCAAAGCTCAGCATACTCAAGATACAATATGCAGACCACATGAAGCTCAAGAAAGATAACCAAAATGCAGATGCTTCAGTCCTTCTTAGAAGGGGGAACAAAAATATTCACAGGAGGAGGTACAGAGACAAAGTTTGGAGCACAGACTGAAGGAATGGCCATTCAGAACCTGCCCCATCTGGGTACATACAGCCACCAAACCCAGACAATATTGCTGATGCCAAGAATTGCTTGCTGACAGGAGCCTGATATAGCTGTCTCCCGAGAGGATCTGCCAGAGAAGCACAGAGGCAAATGCTAGCAGCCAACCATTGAACTGAGAATGGGGTCCCTGTTGGAGGAGTTAGAGAAAGGATTGAAAGAACTGAAGGGGTTTGCAAACCCAAAAGAACAACAATACCAACCAACCAGAGTTCCCGCAGACTAAACCACCATCCAAAGAGTACACGTGGACTCCAGCTGCATATGTAGCAAAGGATGGCCTTGTTTGGCACCAATGGGAGGAGAAGCCCTTGGTCCTCCCAAGGCTGGACCCCCCCCAATGTAGGGGAGTGTCAGGGCAGGAAGGCAGGAATGGGTGGGTGGATGGGTGGGGGAACACCCTCGTAGAAGAAAGAGCAGAGAGATGGGATAGGGGGTTTATGGCTAGGAAGCCGGGTGAGGGAATAACATTTTAAATGCAAATAAAAAATATCCAATAAAAAATAACAGTATGGTACAGCACAAATTAATTAGCCAATTACTTTTTATCTATTAACATCATTTAAATTTTAATTCTGCTGAGACATGTGACTCTAAAAATTGATGCTCAAGTAAATAGTATCATTTAATCCTTAGAATATGCCAACATTCATTTGTATTATACTGTTGATGGACATTCAGGCCACTTTATAGTATACTTTTTTAAACATTGATGTAATATTGTTTATTTCCTGATTCATATGTGCAAATTCCTGAACCAAGTGGTAAGTGTATCATCAGCTTTACAAAGGATTACCAACTATAATTCTTAAGTAGATAAATCAATCGTCACTCCAATAAGTAGTGTGTGAACTTTTAATTACTCATATGTATATTAGCACACCTAAATATTGTGAATAGCCATGCTGCTTTCAAATTCATTGTTTATCAGAAGGAACTTATTTCAAGTATACCATTTGCTGAAGTTTTGATGTTTATGAATTACCGCATGCAATGTCATTTCAAGCAAAATGTATAATAATTAGATGATTCCCTAAATTTTCCTGCTAGCCTTTGACACTAATACTTTTCTCCAAATTTAGGTTCCAGACAACCACTAATTTAATTCTATCATTGCAGAGATTAATTACAGAAATTCATTTTGACTCTTCTAAAGTTTAATTTCCATGGAGTCATAAAACATGGACCCATAGTGTCTGACTTTTTTTTTTCATTTACTTAGCAAAATGTAGTTTCTTTCCTTAATTATTTGTGTCTGGTTTTGGGCATCAGGGCAACATAAACAGAGGCATGTCTGAGCCTCTCTTGTTTCCTGAAAAATGATTAACATGGTTGGTATTATTTCTTCCTTAGATATATGATAAGAATCAATTAGGGAAGCCATTCAAGCATAAGAATTTTTATAGATTTAATTATTAACTACAAATCAAAATTAGTTAATAAGTGTTGAGCTTTTTTTGTTGTTGTTTTTCTTGAACACAGTTGGGTAATTTGTAATCTCCTAGGAATCTGTCCAATTTTCTATGCTGTTTAGTTTGCTATTATTGTATTTATAGCATTCTATTCTTGTCCTTTCAATGCCTGTAGGATCTGTAGTGCTGTCTCTTTATCTCAGGTCAAAGACTGGTCACTTGTGTTTTCCCTCCATTTTTTTTTCTTGATTATTACAGAAATGTATTAACTTTACTGGCCATTTAAAGGAAATAGCCTTTGGTTTTATTGACTTTTTTCTCTGCTTTCTATGTTTTATTCCACTAATTTTTACTTTTCTTCCTATTCTGTTTTCTCAGTATGTAACATACCTTTTCCATCCATCCGTCTTTCTGCCTGCCTGCCTATCTATCTATCTATCTATCTATCTATCTATCTATCTATCTATCTATCTATCTATCTTGTAGTCTTTTATGTTTGAAGGCCAGATAAGTATGTTGCCTTTTGTTTTTGTCATACAGAATCTGGAGCTAAAATCTTCATTCTAAGCACGCATGGGAAGGTAGTTCTCCAAAGGTCTTTTTATAATTTTGTATTTTTGCAAACAGTGGCACTGATTGTTTTTCTTTTACACCATCTTTTCAAAAATGCTTATCTAACATTCTTAAATGGACTGTCTTCCTCTAGGCAAAAACAAGGGTAAGGGCAAAGTCTATTTATATCCTGAAATGGTAGAGACAATATTTACTTCTAGAGCAATGAGCAGGTGCCTTGTTGTCTGTTAGAATCAACCCAAGACATTTAAGCACAGGTTCTCTCCTGCAACATACTTTACAGTATGGGGATGCTCTGGTTTGAAGGCACAGGTGGTTGTCAGTTGCCCAGTAAGGAGCTGAAAACCAAACTCTAGTCCTCTGAAAGAGCAGCAGCCATGCTTAACTGCAAGCCATCTCTCCAGCCCTTGGTGACCTTTAAATCTGTGGTTCCTAGTGTTTATGGAAGTTGTTTGCATTTAAAAGCTCTTAAATATAGGGCCATGCTTTTAAAACCCAATGCTCAGCAATTTTTTTAAACCAAAGGTTCCTTCTTCAGTGTGTGACCCGGCTACCACCTGAACAGAACCAGCTAAGTCGTTTAGTAAAAATTGGCACACCTAAGTCCCATCCCAGAAACACTGAGTCAGAATCTCTGTGGGGTTTGGGGCAGGGAAACTGCACTGTAAAAGAACTCTACAGTTGATTTTTACCATTCTGTTTTGAGAACCCCTGAACCTATTATATAACCTTTTTTATAATTATTTTTATCGAGTCATTTGATGGAGAAGAAAACTTAAGTCATTTGTTCCTCAATTTCCATCCCTGGTGACTAGCTTTCCTGGCTCAGGAAATTATAACCTAACTTCTCATGAACTTATCCCATTTAAAGAGGACAAAAAAAAAAAAAAAAAAAAAGTTCTGGCCGTAGTATCTTTAGTGCTACACAGGAAAATTCTGCAATGGGTGATCAGCTTCAAATGCACACGTGGCACCAGGAAAGGAGCTGTGCAGGCTTGGGGTCGTGGAAATACAAGCAAAGGAAATGAAGTACGAAAGCGGATGTTAGGAAGAACTGCTGCAGAGCTCCGCATTACAATGAGAAATATTATCCTGAAGGCCCAATAAAAAAGGCTTTTCCCCCTAAGCTTTTTGTCAGTACAGAGATTGTTTTCTGTTACCTATTGCTTTGGTTGGTCTCTCTTTGGTTGGTGTGTATTTCTCCTGATTTCCTGGAGATACCCCTATGCAGCTTTGCTGAAAAGGAACTGAAGAGTAGTCTCATCGTTGTTCTTTACCTTACTTGTAGACAGGCCCTGTGCACCTCCATTCTGCTCTCCAATCACTACCACCTTTAGATGCTCATTTAGCCTGCATCTACTGGGCGGCAGACGCTGTGCTAGGTGCTGTAACGCTTAAAGTCAATAAATCTTCAAGGAGAAAATCATGAATAATTACAATGGAAAGTTGAAAATAACTTTTACAAGGTATCTTTCTGTCTGAGAGAATTCGGGATGTTTTAAGGAGGACTGGAGGAAAGGCTGGGAGGTGAGTGATTGGGAGAACTAGGCAGCTTTGGGGACCCTTCACTTCTCTCCCTGTGTGTTATTTAACTCACACGAGCACACGAGCACACACACACATACACACACGCACACAACCATGTATAAGTTGTAGTTCTATTCTCTCTGGAAAGGGAGATGGCAGTGGGGATGAGAAAGAAAAGGTGCCATGTTGCACAGATAAATTCTCCCCAGTGATCCGAGTTACTCTGGGGAAAACTGGAAGAAGCTGTCTGTATATAGCTGTCTTCGTTATGGTTACCATTGCTGTGACGAAATACAGCAAGATTAAAGAAACTTGAGGATGAAAGGTTTTATATGGCTTAAACTTCCACATCACGGTTCATCATGGAAGGGGGTCAGGGCAGGAACTCAAACAGGGCAGGAACCTGGAGGCAGGGACTGGTACGGAAGCCATGAAGGGGTGCTGCCTCCTGGCCTGCCTCTCATTGGCCCCTCATGGCCTGCTCAGCCTGTTTCCTTGTAGAACTCAGGAGCACCAGCCCAGGGTTGATACCAACCACAAGGGACTGGTCCCACCCCATTGATTACTAATTAACAAAATGCCCTACGGCCTGATGTAATGAAGGCATTTTCTCAGTTGAGGTCCCTCCTTTCAGAGAACTCTATCTCGTCGAGTTAACGTAAGATGACCCAGCACAGCAGTCACGGTCTTTATCCTCCCATCCTGTCCGTGGCTCATGTTCCCAGGTTATTGGATGAGATCCTTAAAAGAGTTTAAGATAATGATATTTGGAGGGTGGTTTTGGAATGAAAACTGAATTTCTGAAGTGAGGGCCCTGAGTGAACTAGTTTGATTCTAAGACTGCTATCCCAGCTCAATGCATAGAAGTACTGTACCTTAGAGTATCATTTTCTGAACCCTAACCGTGTGGTGTGAAATAATCTTTAAAAGGCCATCCACGCTACCGCTGGCACGGTACTGGCAGGCAGGCAGGCCTCCTGTTCTCATCTCAGCGGACTCTGACCTGGAGCTCTGAAGTCTCTCCACCTGGCTCGCTAAGCTCACAGGGCAGGGCTGCTGCCACGCCAGCCCCCCCATGCTTCCAAATTCCAACGACTAATTGGGGTGCACTTCTCGCGAACCCACACTTTGCCACCATATCTTTCTGGAACCCAGTTGGGTAGCCAGGTGAAAGAAAACACCACACAAAGTTAGTTTAGAATCAACAGGTAACACAACTGCTGGGCACAGCAATTAGCGTCCTAATTTGTAAGCTCTTCTAAGTTATAAATCCTCGGGTTGCAGAACCTGGCGGATCTGCCACCTGAACGAGGGCGGCTTCTCCACCTACAGGTGTCCTCCATCAACTCTCCCGTCTGAAAGGAAGTATCTTCCTCCTGCCTCCCCTCTTCCTTTCTCAGACTCCGAAGTCCTGTCTACTCCTCACCCAGTGATTGGCCGCCTGAAATCTTTATTCATTAGGGGAATATTCTGCCGCATAAATCACTGATTTAAATGTTAATTACATTTTAAGGCAGGGATCACCGTGTATCAGGCATAGGTCAGTAATCCCTGCACTTGGGAGGTACAATCAAAAGGATCAATAGTTTAAGGCCAGTTTTAATTCCATAGCAAATTTTAGGGCATTGTGGACTATATGAGTTCCTTTGTTTCAACAAAGCAAAACAAATGTAAAAAGTCAGCTATTAAAAAAAAAAATACCTTCACGATAACAACTAGAGGAAAACTAACCAAATGTCTGCCACCCCTGTCTGATATCTAGACACAATATTCACCCTCCTACTTGCTGTAAGCACTTCAGAAAATGAATAAAGAATTACACAGGATTGGAGGTGTGCTTGTTGAGGTGGGCAAAGACAGAGATAAAAAGGCCACTCAAATATCTGACTGAACCAGAACACTAGGGCTTCCCATGTTCTGGTATTTCAAGAGTCTAGGTACGTCATGTGTTACTGAAAGATGTCTTTAAGACAGATGAAGACATTTTAATATTAATTCTTGTGGAAGCCAAGCTAATCCCCTGCAGATAAATATAAGTATATATACCATCGTACATAAAATCTGTAGCCATTTGTGCTAGGTAGATTTAAGTCAACATGGTATAAACTGTAATCACTTGAGAGGAGGGATCCTCAATAGAGAAGATGCCTCTATAAGATCTGGCTATGGCGTGGGAGATAGAGTTGGGAGTAGAAGAAACACTGCAGAGAAAGGAAATAGTACAGGATACCAAGGAAGGTGGCTGTGTCTGTTCAGAAATAACAGTGATGCCATGTGCTGAAGAAGAAGTAATGACTGGCAGAGCCGGAGGACATGGGGCTGGAGACATCGGGCTTTGTAGAATCATAATGTTTATGAGGTTTTGAAGTAGTAAATGCTATTAAGAATTCATCAACCCACGCTATTGCCAGCTCCAGCGGGCTACATGGCGTCTGCGGGGTATGTTCATCTCAATCAGCAAATCGTCTCCACCAGACTCGTTAAGTTCCCCATTTCCATCCCACGGTCTACTCTTCAGGCCCTGCAGCCATCTCACCAGTTCCACAGAGACCCCTATCTGTGGCCCTCTTGTTGCAGACTCTGCTCACATTCCCGCATCCATTCCCTGTGGTTATAGTCACAATTCCCAGTAGCCTGTCAAAATCAAAACTCAATAAGCTTGCAATTTATCAATCAGATTTACGTCTTACATTTTCACAAAATGTCCACACAATAAATTTAGATCCAGTTAATATTGATATAAACTGCCCACCTAGATAAGACAAAATTGTCCTGTAAACTTCCATCCCTTAGGAAATATTCATAACTACCTGTGGCCCATTAAAGCCACACAGATCTGGGTTGTCCTTCTCCTCTTCCAGCTTGGTTCATTTTCTTTCTCCTCCTCTCGCATCTCTCCAAACCTCTGTGTCTGCCTTACTTCTTCACTCCCCAATCACAGGCCTTGCCTTATCTTGTGCCTGCCTTTACCTGCATATACACAAGGTTTTTCTTGTTCTAGATAAGATTATTAAGGTAAAATTGGTATGGAGTAAAATTCCCACGTTTACAGCATACAAATTGATACATTTTGAGATGTTTATATGGCCATGAAATTGTCTCCACATTGAAAATATAAAAATATCTGTTAGCTGCTCTCCAGAGTTTTCTCATATGGGATGGTGCTTCTTCTTCCTTCTCCTCCTCTTCCTCCTCCTCCTCCTCTTCCTTCTCTTGCTCCTTCTCTTCTCCTTTTTCTTCAAAATTAATAATAGTTCCACTACCACTTAGTTGCTGTTTTGTAAATAAAACATGTGGAATAGAGACACGGCCATTGTACTCAGTTCCTGGCAAGAGCCTGGTCCACCACCTTGCACTACACGTGGTGGATTTCATCTCTTGTTCATTTGAGGAATGCCTAGAAGGTTGTGTGTGTACAAGGCCAACTTCAGCTATTTCGGAAATCTCATTACAGTTGGAGATGGGTGGCCTACAGGTCTGAGCAGAACAGGAAGAGCTCCCCCTCCCTTTTTGACAAATATTTCTTGGCAAGTTTACTTAATGGATATATATTCAACACCCAGTAGTTATCTTCAGGTCTGCTGTAGGGGAAGCAAGCTATTTGGTTTGAAATTGTTTATGTTGCTAATAAACAAATCTAAGCCAAGTAAATTGCATGAAAGCTGTAACAGGAGGGACACAGACATTCCAACGTGTGCATAATTGTGCTTGGCAATGATATCTCCTTTGAAGCTAATTAAGAAGTGTGGGCAGGCTATTTTTAACTTTCTTACCCTCGGTTCTCCCCTTATCTTATCCTTGATCTATCTCTAAGGAGAAGTAAAATTTTTATTGAAGGGAAGATTC